>NC_134503.1:17599658-17749984 GCF_040206685.1 Ascaphus truei
GGTCAGCCAGGCCTTGTCCTGCTGCCCCCGTACCCGGCTGAGCCCCAAAGAGCCGGCCGTTGTCAAGAGTAGGTTCCCTGTAGTCACGCTCAGTTGACCTCGCCCACTTACGACTACCCCCGGGCTTTATCAGCTCCGAGCCCCGTCCGGCAAGGACAAGCACTTACCCCCCAAACTTCCACCACCAATGGATCTATTTAATCCCTTTAAATTAGGCCCGTGCCGCCACACCTTAGGACCCTCTCCAACCCTCCTTGCAACTCGTTGTTGAACAAATCCGCCCCAATCTCTGATAAATGTACAACGTCAGCCCTACATAGGCCGACTATTTTGCCACAGAATTCCGAGTGGGTGATCCGCCACCCCCTGCGTCACTAATTTCCCCACCATCTTGTTCAACATTACGCGTGCTCGGTCGACTGCGCCCGGGGCCCGCGCGCCCCTCCATACTGCCCTGCAGACTATGTCTGACCAGACGATCTGAATCCCCGGCCAAAGGGTGAGGATGCGAGCATTGTCTTGCTTTATTGCATCGACCAGCTCGAAGTAGCGTCGCGCGGCCAGGTCGTTGCCCCCGGTGTGAAGGATAAGGATCTGTGGTGCTCTTCTATCTCTGACCCCCTGGACATGACCATCCCTCACCTAATTGGCTAGAGGGATTGCTGTAATCTCAGAACCCAAACACAGCACGCTATATATATTTGTGTCAAAAGGAGAGCTCCTGGGATTGCATAGTGTGACGGGAGCTTTGTGACAGGCTATGAATAATACACCACCAAAGATATAACTGGGTTGAACTGGACGAGACTTAGATATGATAAAATATAATTTATTCCTTGAAAAAGGTGAACACACGAGATATACAAATAACAGACAAAATATGGACACTTACTTAAAGGTTAGGACAAGAAAAGCCATCAGGATACAGGATGGGCCATTTCTTCCATAATTCAGTTTCAGATGAAGACATCACAGCAATACATGAAGATCATGAAGACACATGAAGACACATGAAGACATTTGAGTAAGGGCTGACTCTGGTTTAAATACCATTTCAAACCCATCTCTTAACCCTAGATGCCGAGTTGGCTAGAAAAAATCTCTTTGAAGCAGATTTTGGCTTCCATTGTAAGTGTGAAGTATCACACTTAAAAACACTCAGTTCCTTGGCTCCTGCCCCCAGTATAAACAATTTGGGCAGTTACCATTTGATCACTGGCCTATGCTAATTCTTGCAGGATGCCCTTCCTGCCTTATTTAACATAGCAGATGGAGTCTGCATTTTTCAGAGCAGATCCAAAATTCCAATATACACTGTAAATAACTTCATAACTTCAGTTCAGTAGTACTTACTGGCACGCGAGACATATTAATACATTCCGTCACGCATGACGCTCCCAATGAGACTAAATATTAACGTGTAGTACTAAAATTAAGAGAGATATTAATATCTGGCTCTTAGTACCGGCTAAACATCATGTGTCTGTAATCCTTATGTGCGAATCAGTCCCACGAATACACATATTTAGCTTTTAGCACGTTTAGCCGAGGACATCTCATAATATTCTTATATTTAATAGGGTCACTCATTCTGTAGCCCCACTCCTAAATCAGGGGCGTTTGGCCAGTCTACCAAATGGAGTTTCTGGCAGGATACTATGGTTTGTAAGTGTGAGTTTTAACACTCACAAACCACTCCAGCTTCCTAAACATTTGGTCGCTTTCCTTGGTAGGCAGGCATCTTTGAGGGTAACTTAAACAAAGGGCTAGAATCACTATTCAACTATTAACCCTTGCCCTCCCGGATGGATCCCAGTGTTTGTGTGGTGCAGTCACTGGAACAGAAACAATACATTTTTACAGGGGAATAAACAGTTGGATGGCTGAAGCAAGGCAAAACCACATTACTGGACCCCAGTCCAGTTAACCCCTTGCTTCCCAGGTGAGAGTAGAGGGTGGCCAAATGGGGTGTAATCCCTTTAATCCCGGGCCAAATCCCCTCTCTCTTGACACATAGTTACATAGTTACATAGTAGATGATGTTGAAAAAAAGACACGTCCATTAGGTTCAACCTATGCTAAATTTAGATACTTTATCCTATATCCGTACTTGCAGTATATTTGGCACAATATATATGATGTGGGGATTTGGGATCTGAGTTTATAGGGGCTGTGCGTGTTTGTAAATCTCTATTGGTAAAAAAATTTGGAGGTTAGTGACCTGTCCTCCCTGGTTTCCAGCCCGCCCATCCCACCTTTTAAATGGCAGAAATACTAGTTTCCAACGCGTTTTCTTTTCTTATTTGTATATGTAAAGCATGTGACAAACCGTTTGGTGCTCCTGTTATAAAACTCCTGATAGTGTGACTAGCACAGAAGTCTGCAACCAGGGGTGTAAAGTCGCCTTGAGTGGCTCTCGGGCGATGTGGCTGCGTCACGTGGGCGCATTGCCAAGGCAACGCGTCCCCATGACGACTCAGTAGAGGAGGGTGCGCTCTCTCCCCGGCAGTCAGTTTCATTGCTGTGGGGAAGAGTGCAGGGGCCCGTGTAACTGCAGATTTAGGGAGAGAGAAAAAGATACTCACCACTTTTTATTATTATTATTAATCCCCCTCTTACCCCGCCCCCAAACATAATTATTCCCCACACTCAATCATCCCCCTCCCACCCTCTCGCCTCTGATGCGCTTAGGTACTCAGCAGTGTT
Source organism: Ascaphus truei (assembly GCF_040206685.1). Classification (NCBI taxonomy): domain Eukaryota; kingdom Metazoa; phylum Chordata; class Amphibia; order Anura; family Ascaphidae; genus Ascaphus; species Ascaphus truei. The sequence goes on from NC_134503.1 coordinate 17,602,365, forward strand.
TGTGACAGAACGCGTCCAGTTCCCACCTCGTGCTGCGCGTCTGCTCCCGTGATGCTCCTAACTGGCAGCTGTGCCAAACTTCTGGTGCTGTGCGCCACAGAACACAAACAAGGAGGGGAAGGGCAGGGGAGGGCGTTGGAAGCAGAGAGAGGTGCCTGCCTCCAGAAATGAGCCGCTAGCAGTGGCTGAAAGACCCGCATGTGTCTCGGGAGCGGCAGTTTGCCGACCCCATGCCTAACATAATGGCTGCTTCAGTCAGTGTAACTCAGCAGCTACAATGTATCCTTATATTACTAAGGTACCATCATCTATTATTACAGTTTAAGGCTCAAACTGCTGAGAACATTTGCAACAAATTAACTCAAACAGAAAGTGTTGCAAAGATCTTGCACTGCTTGGGAGGTGGGTTAAAACCTGCTATAGAAATCAATGGATGCTTTAAAACTATCAAAAATCAATGCATGCTTCCGATCAAATCCCGCATCTCACACTACATTCTTCTCCTCACTTTTAAAGCTTTACACTCTTCTGCCCCTCCTTACATCTCTACCCTAATTTCTCGTTTCTCGTTTTCCCAGACTCTTGCGTTCTTCTCAAGGATGTCTTCTTTTTACCCCCTTTGTATCTAAAGCCCTCTCCCGCCTTAAACCTTTTCCACTGACTGCCCCACCTCTGGAATGCCCTGCCCCTCAGTACCCGACTAGCACCCTCTCTATCCACCTTTAAGACCCAACTTAAGATACACTTGCTTAAAGAAGCATATGAATAGCACTGTGGATATTCTGAACACATGATACATAAAGCTTGGCCCCCTGCAGACGCACTTACCAGAACTCCCTCCTACTGTCTCTGTACGTTCTCCCTACCTACCAATTAGACTGTAAGCTCCTCGGGGCAGGGACTCCTCTTCCGAAATGTTACTTTTATGTCTAAAGCACTTATTCCCATGATCTGTTATTTATATTATCTGTTATTTATTTGATTACCCCATGTATTACTACTGTGAAGCGCTATGTACATTAATGGTGCTATATAAATAAAGACATACAATACAATACAATACAACTAATTAGAAATGGCATTAGGAGCTGAATAAAAACAACCAAAGAAAAAACAGTCACTATTATCTAATACAGTACTACAGAACTGATTAATTTAAAAAAACAAACAACCACCATAGTGTTAGGGGTTTTACTTTCTTTATTTAATGTCTTTGGTTGTCAGTCCTCTAAGATGCAGGTTAATAGTTATGTTTGTTTTGTTCTATCTTTGCAAAGTAATGTTGAAGTCATCATTAGGGAGAGAGGGAACGAGGGAACGAGGGAACGAGGGAACGAGGGAACGAGGGAGAGAGGGAGAGAGGGGGAACGAGGGAGAGAGGGAACGAGGGAGAGAGGGAGGGAGAGGGAGGCAGAGGGAGGGAGAGAGAGGGAGAGAGAGGGAGAGAGGGAGGGAGAGAGGCAACGAGGGAGAGAGGCAACGAGGGAGAGAGAGGGAGAGAGGCAACGAGGGAGAGAGGCAACGAGGGAGAGAGAGGGAGAGAGGCAACGAGGGAGAGAGGGAGAGAGGGAGAGAGGGAGAGAGGGAGAGAGAGGGAGAGAGGGAGAGAGGGAGAGAGCGAGAGCTTCATGAATAAGGTCCTTGTATCTATAAAGACTGATGGATATTTCCCTTTGTTCATTATTATTCTTATAGAGTGTGTGTATTTAACTAAATACAAAAGAATGATGTCCTGATACAATATTATAGTCTGATGCCCCTTTGGGTGACACAGGACACCCATTAAGATACACTGCATTGACCCTTTGAGTGTCAATGGCTTGCAGCCTTCTCTGGCAATCAATGGGGTTGTAAGTCAGCCAATGAGGAGCCGAGACATCACGGGGGTACCATTTCTGCCAGCTGACCCCAAGTGGGCTGTGTGATAAGGATCCAGTCCTGGTTTTGTATTCCTATTTGCTGATCTGCTAGCAACACTGGTATAATAGAGAATGTTCTACTGTTTCTGGATCATTATCATACCATTGACCCAGAGATACTTGGCAGGTATTGTATTTATTTATAAAAGGTTTTACCAGGAAGTAATACATTGAGAGTTACCTCTCGTTTTCACGTATGTCCTGGGCAGGTATGAAACATGTTACCAGATATAGCCAGGGGTATTACATCCACTCATAATGCCAGTCACAATAGCTGGGGCAAAAACTCCTCCTACATCTGAATGTGTTTCAAGCAGTGACACTTTCTGAAGAGACAAGAGAGAGAGAAAGGAGCAGGAGGCTTGGGATACAACCCATCCACTTTATAACATGTATGCATACAGAATCTTGACCTAATATTAATATTTGTAGTGTAAATATGCACTGCTCACATGTCAATTCCTCATGAAGCACTGGTGCAAAACAAACCCTGGATTATTACAATAGACGCAGACACAACTAATAATGCATGACTTGTTAAGGTTTAGTTACAGTAACTTATCTTGCTGTGGGAGTCCTGTCCTCCTGCTCCCCCTGCTGCTCATTCACTGAACTTCATGCTTACACCTCCCCTATTGAATAGGATCACAAGTCACTATTAACAGCAGCCATCTTTTCCGATTAGCCTTTTATTTTTTTTAATTAATGGTTTTTTTTCACAGCATTGGAACTAATGGATTCTCTGGGGCTGAACCGTGCTATTTTTTTAGCTTTGAGGACTGCTCCCCCATCACATGGGTCAATAGGAAGCCGAACAGGATGATGTCACGGCTTCCCATTGGCCCGCAGGGAGTGGGAGCTTTGAAACTCCGCCATTGCGTGATTCTCGCTAGCTGAGCGGCTACCGGCACCTCCTATGGAGGTCTGTATCTCCGGAAGCAGGGGTCCCCGAAGCTGAAATTAATGTGGTTCACCCGCTTGGCTTGCCTATTTAATTGTCTCTAGCACTGATGACATAAGCCAGGTCCTCATATAAAACATAGATTATAATAATAACTGCACAAGACATACTAATAGAATGACCATATTTCTGTTTCTGCATCCAACGTAGAGGTATTTGCACGAGGTGCTCAGCTCATTTCCCTAACAAATTCTCCAAACCAGCAGTGTACCGGAGGTCAGACCAAGATCACCACCCCTTCCAAATACTGTCACTGGAAATTAAAGAGTTTCCCCATGATGTAGTGACTTCATCCCCCCCAAAATACTCATGGTCTTAGGGGAGATGGTATGCTGCGCTCAAGATCTGAAGTAATGGAGAGAAGGGGGATGACTCCCCCCCCCCCCCCACACATCAGAGCGCGGTTACATGATTGCGTGTGCCAGAGGGGTCGCGGCACTCTGGCCCGGCAGCCCCTCTGATCCTCAAAGAGTTAAAGGCCAATCTTGCATTTGAACTTCGACCTTAAAACTTTACAGCAAGATATTAGCAAACAGGTTGAGCCCACTCTTTGTATCTTAGTACATTTTGACCAGGTTGTTTTTTTGAGTGGTCACCTAGCAGCTGATAATACAAGAAAGATCATAAATATAACTGAACATAATACCAAAACAGCAGCGATTCTGCTGAGCTTAGATGCTGAAAAGGCATTTGACAAGATTAGCTGGAGTTTTGAAAACCACACTCTTGACTTCCTCCGGTATTACTGGCCTTTTTCTGAAAGGAATCCCAGGCCTTATATAAATCCCTGACAGCGACATTGAAACTCACCGGTGATAATCAAAATAATATTAAGATTGCAAATGAAACTAGACAGGGTTGCCCATTATCACCATTATTGTTCGTCCTTACCATAGAACCGTTAGCCTGCACGATCCAATCAAACCCCAATATACATGGGATTAAAATAGGCTAAAGTTTATAAACTCTCCCTGTGTGCTGACGACATCATTTTAACAATTGCCAATATACTGACTTCCCTTCCGAACCTAGAGGTGGTATTATTTGATTGTGGGATGTTATCTGGTTATAGGATTAAGTCAGAGAAGCACTAAATCTCACCCTACCACATCAGGAGGTGAAAATGTGGCAAATAAATTTCAGTTATGAATGGAAGGACACTCATACGAAATATTTGGGTATCTTTCTGACAAAAAAAAAAATGATCACTCATTATTCAAATATCATTACCAAAATGTATTTCCCAAATCAAAGAGGACCTGAACTTGTGGAATAAATATCACATTTCCTGGCTAGGCCAAATACAATCAATCAGTCAAAATGAATATCCTTCCAAGACTCTTTATCTAAAATAAGGAGGGCTATTTACTGGCATTTTGATCCCACACGCTACTGCTGGGTCAACATTGAAGCTTCCTACATTAAACTATTCTTTTTACCCTCACTCCTCCCGAATAAGATATATATATATATATATATATATATATATATATATATATATATATATATATATATATATATATATATATATATATATATATATATATATATAAATATTGGATAATCGAACAGGGGGATTAATTTAATTCAAAGGGGGATTGTAGTGTGAACTCAATTGTAGGGAAAGATGGTTTCTGAAGATCTTTTTATATATATAAAAAGATCTTCAGAAACCATCTTTCCCTACAATTGAGTTCACACTACAATCCCCCTTTGAATTAAATTAATCCCCCTGTTCGATTATCCAATATTTCCGCTGGGGTGCAGTAATGGTGGGTGAGTCTTGGAAGACCAGAGGGATAATTGATGTGGGACATATCCTCTCCAACGGGAAACTCATGACCTTCCAGGAGATATGAGAGAAGTATAAAAATTTCCAGATTCTGAGCTATTTAACTCTCTCCAAATTACACATTTTATTCAAAAAGACCTCACCGGGTTTGGAATTCCCAAGTGCTACCATATTCCAAAACATACATAGAGCTAGAATATATCAAAGGGGCCTAATATCAACCTTATACCAAGAGCTGGCACCTATGGGGGCTCTCCCAGACCATGCCAACATGAGGAAATGAATGTAGAAATCGCTAATGAAGATTGAACAGACATTTGGGAAGACGCATTTAAAACATCGATAGGTATGGTAACAAGGGAGAATATTTATAAAATGATTTCCGGTTGTATTTAATTCCCAAGCGACTATGCATAATATTCCCAGAATCCTCAGCTAGTTGTTGGAGACAATGTGGGCAGACGGGTGATCTGGCGCATGCGATACGGTTTTGCCCCAAAGCCCAACATTTTTGGTCTATGATCCAGAGCCTGATCGAGGAAACCAAAGAAATTAGAATTCTCTTAGACCCGGATTGCATTGTCCTCGCAAAACCAATGGACAAGATTAGCTCAACTTCAAGGAACCTCATCTCACTGCAGCCAGATGTACAATATCAACGGTGTGGGAGAAACATCTAATACCATCAACACACACTGTAATAAGGAGAGTAGAGGAGGTGATGTTAATGGAGACTTAGCTCATTTTGGAAGCATTATAATGCATACAGTGGTGGGAAAAAGAAAGTACACCCTCTTTGAATTTCATGGTGTTACATATCAGGACATAATAATAATCATCTGTTCCTTAGCAGGTCTTAAAATGAGGTAAATACAACCTCAGATGAACAACAACACATGACATATTACACTGTGTCATGATTTATTTAACAACAATAAAGCCAAAATGGAGAAGCCATGTGTGAAAAACTAAGTACACCTTATGATCCAATCGCTTGTAGAACCACCTTAAGCAGCAATAACTTGAAGTGATCGTTTTCTGTATGACTTTATCAGTCGCTCACATCACGGCCGTCTCGCCACGACCAATTCTCCGCCGGCGTTTCGGCTACACAGAGATCCTCCGCCGCAGCCTCTCTGTGGCCGGCTGCTTTGCCAAGGTAAGTTGATTTAAGGGTTAATTTAGTGGTTAGGGTAGGGGGTTAAGGATAGGGGTTTTAGAAGGGGTTAGGTTTTAAGGGTAGGGGACTAGGATAAGGGGTTAAGGTTTTATGGTAGGGATTTTAGGGTATGGGGTTTTAGTTTTAGGGGTTAAGATTAGGGGGTTTTAGGGTAAGGGACTTAACTTGGCAGCGGCTAAATGGCGCCGACCAAATGTCCTAGCCCCCTACTGGCGCCCTCCCGCGAGTTTCTTTATCAGCCAGCTTTGTTTAACCCCGGCAGTGTCCTGAGGTCACATCCTTCCTAGGCCGGACGGTCCCTTTAAACAGGTCGTCCCACCCACGACTAGCGTGAACGCACGGCAGTGGCGCGTTTAATAGGATCAAATGGAGCGGGGCGACACCTTGTGTTTTATTTAAATTTTTTCTTAAAGCAAAAAGTATTTTTAAAACAGATTTCTTTTCACTTTTAATGTATCCATACTAACCAAATGATGTGGCGTGTTTTTACTACCTTTACCTAAGCTCTTGTAATAAGACTGAAAAACTATTCTAGACACACGTACAATGTTGAGCCGGGCTTTCCCCCTTATTTAGATAATAAGAGGAAAATAATATCCCCATTGTTAGATAATGCCGGCCGCATAATTAGCTTAAACACATCCCGGCTAAGGGTACAGTCAGGCTACACTTACACTGCCGGCGACGGCGACCGATGACGTCACCCGTCGCCATTGCGATAGTTGTAATGTAAGTTTAGGCGACGTCGCTAGCTACATGGCCAGCGACGTCAGTATGGGGGAAGGCGGAGGGACGGAGAAGCTCTCTGATTGGCCACAAGGGGAGACCGTCGCCGAAAAAAAATCAAATAACAGTGACTACCAGATTTTTGGTAGCGCTGTCGCTTGGTCATGCCGTTGCCATAGCGTGCACTATAAGCGCCGACGACAATGCATTTGTTTTGACACGACGTTGCGTCGCCGCCACTATAAGCGCAGCCTTAGTATGGATTTTTGTCCTTCAGCAGTTTCTATACGTCCTCTTGATTAGAAATGGTGCAATATTCCAGTCCTTTTTTTTCTTCTTTATCATGCAGAAATATATTGATAATTATTGTATTATTTGTGAAGACTCAAAGTTAGCTGCCCATGTGAACGTAGCTAATACCCAGCTATACGTATTGCAGAATTGGAACAGCAGCTAGTTCTTATTAAAAGTAGCACGTATTGTATGTATTGTGGAATTTGAGCCTTCCTGGCCCTAATTTGCCACGATGTTAAATGTATCTGAAACTAGTAAAGAAAGGGTGGAATGTGAAGGGATTTCAAGACATTGCTATATGTGGTCGGTCCCTCGGTGGAACTGCACCTTTAAGTGGTATGAATTGAGCAGCCGGTAACTTGCAGAGCTAGTAATGTGATCCTGTGTCACTGTGTGAGCCCAGGCCAAAACAGATGGTAAATATTGTTACTAGGCAAACTGTGAATACAGACCCGAGGTGTAGGTAATTAAAACCTGATTCCCTGTGAAGTAGATACAGAATTCCTCACATACAGCACCTCCCATCTGTGAACGCGGACATCCTTCTTATACGTGGACTTCAAGGGAAATGTATTTTATCTGGGTTACGACAATGGCTAGTTGGTTTCTTCTGTGATTACTATGGACGTGCCTATTACTGAGCCAACCCGAGGTGGCTACAAGACAGGACCTGTTGATACCAATTAAAACTGTGGTTCTTAAGGGTTGTGGATCGACAAGTACTAATGGGGATCTGACTCGAGTTCTGTTTGTCTTGGACGGTCAACGAGTTATCACTTTAAAGGCTGTGTCCGTGTTTTAATACCTATGATCTGCACACGACCTCCACTTGTTTGGCTTACAACAGGAGCTACAAGATACCTGGTAATACAAGAACTGAAGAAGATCGTTCACAAGGCATGTCCTGAATAGTCATTAACGACTATAAAACAAGTTCCATTTAAGCTTGGAAACATTGATTTTCTCCCCTTGGTGCTTTCCTTGTTGTTCACCGATCTATCCCTGGAGAGGACTCCAGGCACTTGGGGGCAATGAGATGGAGCAAGAATACAGCATCCCTGAGTGCCCTATCTGCTTTGCTACCTATGACAATGTCTTCAAGACCCCACTGCTGCTGCCTTGTTCCCACACTTTCTGTATGGAGTGTCTCTCCAAGCTCTGTGTCTTCCAGAAGGAGCTGGAGACCTTCTGCTGCCCCATGTGCAGGGCTGTTGTCACCATCCCTCCAGGGGGTGTACCCAAGCTGCTCCCTAACTTGAGCGTGGTGTCCCAGTTCCCACCATGGATGGGTCAACTTCAAGAAGTCTGGATGGAAGGGTCCAAACTCTGTTGGACAAAGGCGCATGGCCAGAGCTATGTCAGCAGCACTCAAAACACAGTATCCCAGTATCCACCAGGGCCTGAGGACAATGTCATCATCACAGTGTACCTTCTGGGCTCTGCCCCATCCCACTTCGCACACCCTGGAGATCTGGTCATGGTCCCCCGGCAGCCTCCTTACCACCGGTGCAATTTCATTTTTCGAAACTATGGCTGTATTATATGGATTTTCGTCTGCTGCGTCTTCCTTTTCTTCTTCATGGTCTTCTTTCCGATGTACTTACGCTTCTAAACCAAATGTCATGCACGCAACAGCTTACCAGGGTCCATATGACCCAAGTCTTATTTAAAACGCTGTCCTTGGCACTAGTGTACATAACTATGGGGTAACTTAATGAGCACTACGGAATCATGGAACTAAGCATCTGCTGGCTGCAAAATGTGGGTGAAAATGATGTACACCATCAGCCATTCTTGTTTGATTAGCAATTTTGCTTTTCCTTTAAGAAAGTCTTTAATCGTCTTTTGCACCCAAATTTGACACAGTCCTACATTAGATTTTGGAGAAATATTGATGTAGTATCATATTTACTTATCCTTGATTGAACTACAACCCTACACAAACTCAGGAGACACACACACAAACACACACACAGTTCCACTTTCTATTTATTTGAAAACTCCCTTTCAAATAATTGATTGTATAAATCCTCTATATAATATGGGCCTTCTCTAAATGTTTAAGAAATGTACAGCGTACTGGAATCAGACGCAGAACCACTTCTTTTTTTAAGCCACTTCTGACCACCAATGAGCTGATGAACAACATCAATGGGCTGATGGACTGAAGGGACTAACTACGCCTCCCCACCCCCCATCGATATACAAAATTATTGTCAAACACAGGTCGGCTCTCAAATACTAGAATCCACACTTGTAACTTGGAGGTGGATGCCTGTGTGACACCAAAGCTGCGGCAGTGTGAGGTCCATCTGGGGTGGGAAAGCAGTGAAGCACCAATTTATTTCATACTATACTGTGCCTTATATTTCCATTGTAAAAAAAGTAAATTAATATAATAAATATTTGATGTAACCTTTACTCTCGCTGCGTATACAGTTAAGTTACTAAAATCTATCGTAGAGTTGAACTACTTCGCTGCTGGAGAAGACCTTCTGAAGGTGCTGTAGACTGCGATTCACCGGACAGATTTTGGTAACAACAAACAGTGGGTTGGAGCAAGGGACCATGGAGCTGGTCTGAGGGGCTACTGCAGGGGTGGCCATCTCCAGTCCTCAAAGGCCACCAACAGGTCAGCTTTTCAGAATATCCTTGCGTCAGCAAAAGTGGCTCAATCAGTGGCTCTGTCAATCACTGAGCCACGGATCGAGCCACCTGTGCTGAAGCAGGGACAGGTTGAGCCACCTGTGCTAAAGCACGGACTGATTGAGCCACCCTGTGCTGAAGCAGATATATCCTGATAATCTGACCTGTTGGTGGCCCTTGAGGACAGGAGTTGCCCACCACTGTCCTATACTAACATTACGTTTTTTTTTTAAAATAACATATCCTGGCTGCAAAACGGGTAGAAAAATGGTAACAGATTTATGAAACTCCAATTGCCTTCAATGAAATTTGTATGATAATAAGGTACATTTTTTACAGTTAGGAACGCTAACAAACAAACCCCCCGATTTTCACCGCGTCTCATACACCAAGACCTCCTACAATAGGTTCTCTCTGTACAGAGTGTTTTCTCTCATTCTTAGAGGGAAGAACTATCAGACTTCTGTGCCACATTTGTCGCACATCAGCTGAACCCTCCTATAAAAGTCCTGCATTTGTATGTTCTAAATAAGTCCAACTTTAGAATTGCTACATTATTTCCTTATTGTATGTGAGCCCCTAACTATTTAAAGAAGTATGTATTGTATATTTCAGTTCACACATATATAGTGAGTGTTTGTGAGTATGAGAGTGTGTGTTGTATAGGGCACCCCATACTGTATACTAAGAACAGAGCCTGCCACTGGGAATGAAGTTTGTGAGATCACGCTACATTTAATAATTTGTGTACAAAGGGTGTTATTTATTACACATCAGTTGAGCTATTGCACAGAAACGCCCCGACTTTAATGTGAGTTTCCTTGCAATAATGCCCCGATCATCACTATCGTAATTTAAGGAATAACACCCGATGTGTCTTAATGCTGCTAAATGAGTGTGTTTGATTATGCATGTGTGTGCTAGTGTTTCATAGAGTCTATTATTCCCCTTCTCCAATTGTGTTAGTGTTGCTATGTGAAGGAGGAGGGGGTGAGACTGAACAAACCAAGAAACTTGGCTTAAGTTTGGAAGAAAACCTGAAGTTAATTGTTGGTTACCAAGCGAGGGAGAAAGCGGAGTCCATGCCAGATATCCACAGAGAGGACAGAGCTCAATGAAGGCAGCAAGTTGATTACGGGGCATTTCTTTGAAGGAAGGGTTGCCCAATTCAGGATGGAGAGACCTTTTTTTTAATGGACATGCAGTGCAATGAGGTGCAAAACCTTCACATGAAGTCCTTCATGAAACATTTCCCCGAGGACAAAGCCCAGGTTGGTCGAATGGATGACAGGCACATCAGACAATTTGGTGTCCCTACAAAAGAATAATCATATCTAGAGTGTGGATTGACTGAACAGTCCAATTTTGGTTATCCGGATATGACATGACCACAGAGACTCCAGACCAGGGTGAGCACCTCGAGAACCTCCCTGAATGTCCCATCTGCTACTTCTCCTATGACAACATCTTCAAGACCCCTCTGCTGCTTCCTTGCTTACACACCTTCTGCATGGAATGCCTCTCCAGGCTCTGCCTCTTCCTCAAACAATCACAAGACTTCCCTTGCCCGCTATGCCGGACTTTGGCTCACATCCCCCACGGAGGGGTCCCCAATATGCAACCTAACCTTGACATTGTGGCTCAATTCCCACCCGCTATGCAGGACCTGCAGGAAGTCTGGGTAGAAGGACACAAGCTATGCTGGGTGAGAAACATCTCTGATCAGAGCATAGGATCCATGGTGACTTTACATCTGTTGCCTAATCCAGCTGAGAATCAAAGTCGTCCAGAAGGCCTGGTCTCCATACGCCAGAACTCCTTCCTGTATGGGTGTCAGGCCCTCTGGGGAAGCATGTGGGGCCTCGGTTTAACCATTCTCATCATTGGACTGCTCTTGTTCTCTGTGATATTTGTACCAGTGTACCTGACCCGCAAGTGACACAAAGAAAAGATCTCATGTTTTAGGAAAAGTAACCAGTTTTTGTAACCCTTTCTCTGCATTGCAGGCAATGGCGGTTATTCATTATTAAAGTGTGAAAATGCTCATCTGGGCATTAACGCAATGCAGTGTGTGAGATTGACTGCTCTATAGTCCCCAGATCCACTCTATTCCAGGGCTTTGCAAGAAGAGTTGGCACCGACGGAGTTAAAAATTGCCGCGTTGAAGAGGCGAGGCATCCATTCAATAACTGAAATCTACTAGACATTCGTCCCGCCAGTGTTGGGGATACAGGGCAGGTTGTATTTATATGGTTGGAGTGTCGACTTTCCAGAACAATCAACCTGTTTTCAGTTGAATTATGAAAGTATAATGTATGTACGAAGCCAACTATATCAGTGCCATGCAAAGTGTGGGGCTTATGCAGAGAGGCACGTTAAGGTCAAATTCGGCAGGTTTGCACCAAAAATGTCTGCATTGAAAGAGATAGTGACGAGAATTTGGCGGGGCTATTCAAATTCGCCAGACGTGTGGCGAGAAGCGTGATCTCGCCACTGCGAAAAAACGCAAGATTTCAGTAGCTCCGATGCGCATGAACGCGCCAATCGGAGCTACTAAATGGCGCGTTTAGTGAAAATTTTGCCCGCCAACAAAAGTTGGCTGTATTATGGGCTAATACCGCGCGGCTCAGAATGGCGAGTTTCACGCCAAGTGAAACTCGCCTAATTAGCCATTTCCTGCACACCGCGCTACCGGAGTTCCCTGCATACCACACCAATAAATTCCAATCCTGTGGCGAATTTAAGCAGTACCTCTCTGCATAAGCCCCTGTGTTTCAGTTCACCTTAACAGTGCCCTTTTGAACGTCATCGGACATCATGTCTGTCTAGCTCATTTCTATTAAACGTTCGCCATTCCTGACATCAGGTGGTGATTAAGTGGTCGCTCGAATGCTGTGGGCATGCCGGCATTCAGAGGGATTAATCGCCACGCCGGGGTCTTGTTTGCGTAAAACCAAGTTAGTTTCAGCAACGTGTATCACAAAAGCAGCAGTGAGTATCCTGTCACAACAGACACAGCCCCAGATCCATAAAAGAGCGATCCGCACCATGGCAGCCGAATCGGCGATACCGGTCATTACAAATATCCCTGACCCGCGCTGTGCCGCCCGAATCACATGTTCATGACTCCCGGCAAAAATGTTAAGCGACTTACCGTTTCTCTGCTCCATAGGGAGAGTTCATTAGCTCATAATAAACATGGATTGTCAAACCACGATATGATGTATTAGTACCATTAACCCTTTGCTTTGCCTAGAATTACCTAACACAAAGTGAATTTATTTGCGTTGTTTATTAGGTTTGCTGGGCCAAAAAAAGGAAGGCTATATGCAGATGCCCTATTAACCATTTCGATGCATCGACAGGTCTCAGCAGAAATGAATGAAAACCTTTTCACTGCCAGGGACCTAATGCATTGCTGGCCCCACTGGCAGTGAAAGGGGTTAAATCCAGGGGGAGGGGGAGACACCTGCATTGAAATGGTTAATAGGGCATCTGCATATAGCGCAACGTAACATCTGGAACTAAAGACCGTCTTATATTGGGCTCCGGCGAGCTGTTTAAAGGTACAGTACGCAGTTTTGCTGTTGAAGGCATATAACTTCTCTAACCCAGGCTGTGCAGTGAGGCATGCACAAGCGAATAGGGGTCCGTGTTATAATGGATTAATATGTATAGAGTGACACGTCATTGCACGCAGTGGCGGATTTCCCATTAGGCCCGATAGGCCAGGGATTGAGGTTGCTACATTTTGGGGCGGCATGCGCAATCGGCGCTTGCCGCCCATGCAATCGCGCGGCCGGCAACGTCACACGTTGTCGCGTTACCATGGCAACCGGTCAGCATGGCGCTGGAGAATGAGGGCAGCACTAGGTAAGTGCCCAAGGGCGGCATTTGTTTAAATTCGCCACTGATTGCATGTCATTACCCAGATTCCTTGGCTGCAGGTGAAGCACTGTGTGCTAAGAGATAATGGGGAAGGGCAGGGTTGTTGACCTGTCTGAGACGTGAATGTGCTCACAAGGGGGATTTTTATTTACTGTATTTTCTCTGATGTGTTTGCAGAGTCAATTACTCCACTCTCACTATAGCACTAAAGCAATTTAGTAAAATATGTAACCCTTTGAGTGCCTGAGGGGGCTACGTGATCACTTGGAACGAAAGGGGACGAGTCCACCTTCTACACTCCGGAGAAGCGCAGAACGCCAACTGCCCTAGAAAAACCAGCAGGGGTATTAACGAGGTAGCTGCTACCTTATGGGGTCCCACAGGTGTCCCCACACCCCATAATGAAGTAGTTACAGCTCAAGGGCACCCAAAAGGGTTAAAGATTGCAAAGATGATGGCCCAAACATAACCCAGGCCCCCCTGCGAACCTCGGCAATCTTACAGGCAAGGGGGTATCGGGTTCCAAAAATCTGAACTCGCGCATCTCTACTAAATGGTGCTATGCCATAAGACACCTTACAGCCTGTTTAAATGAATAGGCCATACGCCCATAAGGTGTCTTATTGCATTGCACCACTTAGTAAAAAAGTGCCTATGTATTTATTTATTTTTAGGACACACAATTGCATTGCAATGGAAAAGTGCTTCACTCGTAACGGCATGAGTCGCTGGTGCCAGATTGTGAGACTGACTCCAAATCAGCGAGACGGAGATAAATCAGTGACCGCTTACATGTCCGATATTAAAATGTGTCCATTACTGCTGCTTCCCGTAACGGATTGTAGGGCCGGAGCGCAAGCTCAGCCGATGGCGCATCCCCTCCACGCATCAGTTTACAGCCACCTTTAACATTATTACGTCATGCTTTATTCCAAGCAGAATTTTACATTCAAATAAACAAACATTATAAGAAGGCAAAAAAACCTGCTCTTTTAAAACGGTCCCACGGACTATTAACCCCGCCAGTTCCGTCAGAAATGAGAAGAGATCAATATCACGAAAGGGGTGACAGAAAAATGGATTCATTCTATATACACTGAAGACTTCTGCCACATTCAAGGGGACAGAGAAAACCCAACCCCTTAATACAGGGGTGGGCAACTCCAGTCCTCAAGGGCCACCAAGAGGTCAGGTTTTCAGGATATCCCTGCTTCAGCACAGGTGGCTCAATCAATGGCTCAGTCTGACAGCCACCGATTGAGCCATGTGTGCTGAAGCAGGAACTGATGGAGTCACCTGTGCTGAAGCAGTGATATCCTAAAAACCTGACCTGTTGGTGGCCCTTGAGGACTGGAGTTGGCCACCCTTGCCTTAAAATACAGACCTTCGCCAATATACAAATGTGACCCCCAACCACTAACTCCGCCCATTTGCTCCATCATCCTCATCTCGTTGCAAGCGGACACAGATGCCCCCGAAAATGTTTTAGTGCCTGGGGCACAGGGAGATGTAGTGACCGCAGCCCAAGGTCACAAGACCTGTTTCAAAGTGGTTTACATGATGTATAAAAGGGTCAAACCAAACCGTTGTTACTATGTATGACTAAGCAGCAGATAAGTGCTCTCACATGGAAACACTGAATGGGCCGTTGGATCGAGAACAATTGGGGCAAGACAGGTCTTGCCAAGACAAGGGCAGGGATTTCGACACACAATAACCGGGAAGATGTTTGATAACAGGAGGGCACTGCTTGTCCCGACATGAAAGCAAACAATGCACCTGTTGGTTGCATGGCCATTCAAAGCGTACGCAAAACAAACTGCCACATGATTACAAAGACCTGGGCGGTTTCATTGGAAATCAATCCTGGGGGGAGACTGATTTGCAGAAAGTGACTGGACTTGTTTATCCCGAGTAATCTATTTGCTAGCTGCAGTACTGTATTTCAGATAGGTGTGTGCATTTAAAGGGGCAGCCCCTCCCAGGAGCCGCCAGTGACTGTTTTTCGGGGCCACATCTGGGTGATTGGTACCTTTTCTACCAAATCTCACACCTATACGTATTTTTACATCACTTTTGTATTTCGTTTGTCAGCCCTGTGAGCGGAGACTTGGGAAGGGTTTGATTAACACCAGCTGCTTAACATCAGTGTCTGATGTCACTTTGTGTTCAACAAGAGTTTCTACAGGCAGACACCCCCTCAATCTCCCCTTCCACATTTATTGGCTCTCTTATAAGAATAGGGTGGGATAAAGGTAAACAAAACGTTGGATTGACTAAACCGTCACCATATAAATTCAATATGTCATCAATTCTCCCTCCTCACAAAGAAAATTGCTATTAGCAAGGTTACATTTGTATGCGGAAGCCAATTTGACTATTGCCTTCTTTTTTGTTTTCGGTACGGCTATGTGGGGTTGCAAATGATTAACCCTTCCACTGCCATTAGAACATTTACAAACGCCATCTGTGGTGGCCAACTGTCCGGCAGCGACGAACTGTCCTATATTCCCTTATACAATAACAGAATGTCCTACTAACAGCATTACAGATTCCTGTATGGGAGACACTCCAGTGTCCAACAGCCTTTATTAACCTATAAGTAGGTACAGTAAAGTTTTCTATTACTCACCGCAGGAAGGGTCTGCATCATACCCTTCAAAGAAAACCGAAGAAACAATAGAAAAAATGGTAAAAATGTCATTTGCTTTATTAGATTAGTGTAGCATAACATACAAAGAAATATATTACATCTATAAAAACACAAAAATCAGGAAATACACTATAAAAAAAAAGAGCTTTAATAGGGCCACACTGTACAGCTCGACAATTTCTTGTGAATGCCACGGTAGGGAGAAAATGGTGTTTAGCTAAAAGGTAAACATGAAGAACATACATAAATAAATGCCATAGGATGTTATTACAAACTAGAGAACAGTGATCAATCCCATTTTGTAATGCTTTCTTCTTTATAACAGGTATATATCATGCTCGGCTCAGACACATAACACTCTCTAACTCACTGTGATGTTATACATACCATGATCTTGCATATAATGACACCCCACTCACATTTCAAAATAGCCAGTTACAATGCAGAATCCGTTTCTATTGGCCCAGCTGACACAAGGCTTCCTGGGCCTTTCCAGTAAGAGAGGAGAAATCCCTGCAGCGTGTGACCTGTGGCACGGAATTGTGGAGACCTGACTCTGAAACGGTCCCATTGGTCAGATGGCCAGGAACAGGGCTACTTACTGGTGTAATACTGTCACAATGGTCATGTAAAGTGGCATGGGTTGCTGCTTTAATATGTTTGCTACTTCAGGGGCTTATTTGCAAGGTGATGGGCTCTTCTGCTGTTTAGGCCCAGATTTAGTAAACAGTGCTAAGCTTTAGTGCACTTCAAATCTCATTGACGTGAATGGGTCATAAGGAGGCTCTCTGGCTTTGGTAGATCTGGGCCTTAAAACAGGGCACAATATCACCGTTTATTTGCAGCCGGACCCTTAGCCGTCCAATTTTAATTAGGGTACCCCCTGCTAAAATGTATTTTAAACCCTTCTGTGCTGCTCCATAAAATCATGCAGGACGCGACGACGTAAAAATCAGCTTTCTTGGTATTAGGTGGCTTTCTGATGTACCAGTAGATTCATGTAAAAAGGAAAATAAAAAAAGGGGATAGTTAATTGACTAAAATCTTCTTTATTTTTAGTACTTCAGTATTTAGGTGATACCTTTTTTATTTGGACTAACAATGGATATTGATTGATCACAACTGGACTCACACAGCTATTTCTACTGAATTCTCTCTTGTTAGAGGAAGCACCGAAGTGGTTAGATATAAGCAAATCAGTACGAATTGTTCACAAACTGTCACGGTCATTTAATTAAAAGCAGAACAACAAACATACTTAAACATAATTTCTATAACCAAATTATTCGCACCCTGATGAAATTGGAGTGCTTGAAAAATTATTTCCGTAATCACTTTAACGTGCACTTTGTGTAGTGAAAAATCTAACAGTATTAGACACATTAAATATATTTCTCTGTGTATATTTGACTCTGACCTCTGAATAGTAGTTCACATCAGCTATGTTCTTTGTGGGCAACCAACTATACCCAGTATTAGTGCAGCCATTAATAATTAGATTGTAAGCTCCTCGGAGCAGGGACTCCTCTCTTCCTTAATGTTACCTTTATGTCTGAAGCACTTATTCTCATGGCCTGTTATTTATATCATTTACTACTAGCTCTATGTACATGAATGGTGCTATATAAATAAAGACATACATACATTAAATACAGTTGTTGAAGTGCCAGGCTCTGCACTGCCTGTGACAGTTCGGAGACACACAATGACTAATTGGCAAAGACAGGATATCGGTGGAAATAATGGAAAATCCCCCATGTCATGCACATCAGACACAATTTAATTATGATGGGTAAAAAGGTGACAAAAACCCTTAACAGTAGTACAAAGTAGAGCAAGGACCGAAAACCCATTTGTGTTTCTGCAAATCTTCCACCTGACCCCAAACCTGCTTCACTCACTCCAGTGTTACATCATACGGTGGGATAAGCTGCAAAGTATTGGCATAGTCTGGGTAGTGGCATGCAAATTAGCAGGCAGTGGGAGTGTCATTTGTCTTACCCACCATAACTTGATTGTGTCTGGTTTCCAAACACTTCCAGATTTACAATGTAGAATCATACTGGATACAGTAAATCATCTGTCTCTGAGTAGGTCTATTGATTCTGTTCTTCATTGTCTCAAGCTGTGTAAGGCTGCGCTTACAGTACTGGCTACAGCGACGGCAACGGCGTGCAGCCGAAAAGCAACTAAATGTAGTCCGTAGCGAGCGCTCATAGTGGGGGCGACGTGTGACGTCACAGAGACCAAAATCTCTGTAGTCAAAAGATTGAGACTTGGAGACAGCCACACCACGTGACTGGCAGCAGCCAATCACATAGCCCCTAGCCTTCAGCAACATCGCACACCAGAGTGCAACTTTCGCTATAGCGACGTGTGATGTCACGGGTTGCGTCGCCATTCCTGTAGCCAGTATTACAAGCACAGCCTAAGGCTGCGTCCAGGGTTACAGCAGCCGTGCGGAGGCGCGCTGAGGCTGAGGGAAAGTGGGTGCTTTCCCTGGCCTTGGTTAGCGCGCCGTACGGGGGCGTGTCGGCGGGCGGGCCAGTGACGTCACAAAGCTGATTCGCCCTCATTGGGCGAACCGCTCACGTGACCGGCCCTGCGCTCCCGTGAGCGCTTGAAACTAAAAAAATTCTAAGACCTACGCTTCCGCACGCTTGCGGAAGCATGCGCGAGCCCCTGCTAAAGCCGCTCTCATTGCGGCTGCAGGGGCTCACTGGTAAGCGAGAGCGCGGCTCAGCGCGGACCCTGGACTCAGCCTAATGCAGCAGGCTCAAACACTAGAGAAATAATGTATACATGGGTTGAAAGCTAGAAGGGACATGCACACTGGGCTGACGTTTGCATGCCACTCACTACCCAGAATCCGCGTCTGCATCTTAACTATGACATCTGACAATAGGGCGAGTGTTCCATCATGCAAGGCATGTAACAAATAGATGGCTTCATTACAAAATGTTACTAAAATCAATTTAAAGTTATTTTGTTTTGAAATGTAGCAACATTTTTGCAAGGATTTATATTTTCAAAAATGGACGTTGCACATGGGTTTCTGCCGATCACATAATTGCATCCGTACAAAAATCTAAAAAACACAACAACTTGTTCACATTATTTTTTACGTATAAGAACATCAATCTGAGAATCATAAAAATGCATTTTCTCTACATTTGCAGATTTACAGTAATTGCTTCAAGTATGATCTGAGGCTGGTGGGGCATGATAAAAGTACACCAAGTATTTGGAAGTGCTACAAAGACAAATAACATTTCTAAAAAGCAGCAATAACAGGATCAAGGACCTTACATACACTTCCAAATGTCGTATGCAGGGAGCGGTTGAGAGAAGACGTGTTTGCCCGGAGATGTCCTGGTCGGCACTCTTCTCAAAAACCTTTCAGTGTTGGCTACTGTTGAAGACAAGATAGTGAGCATCAGGGACCATGTGGACTTACCCAGTATTGGTATTTCTTATACACAATATATTCCTCAACACTGGTTTTGCGTAAGAGGCCCTCTGCTGGTTAGTGTGTTGCAGTGCACTAGAAGAAATGGAAGCATTGGCAATCTATACATTATATAAATTAAAGTGGATGAAAAAGTGACAAAAACCCTCCACTGTGTAAATAAAAATATCACTTGGTAGCACATTCACGTCTCAGAAGGGTCAGCACCCCTGCCTTTCCCCCATTATCTCTTAGCATACAGTGCTTCCACTGCCGCCAGGGATTCTGGGTAATGACATGCATGACTGTGTGCTCATTTGCATGTCATTACCCAGAATCCCTGGCTGCAGTGGAAGCACTGTTTGCAAAGAGATAATGGGGAAAGGCAATTTTGCTGACCTGTTTGAGATGTGAATGTGCTACCAAGTGGAATTTGTATTTATTGCAATCACTTATAAAAGTGAAATTGTGTTTTTAGTATTGCTTACCCTTTGCTTGAGGCAATGAAGACGTTAATTTTAGCTTTGATAATTAGATTTTTGTCCATGTTATCTGATTATGACTTCACATATCCTTTTTTTTGGTGGGGGGTGGGGGGGAAATCACTCTGATCACAAACACACCAACTTTTCAAACTACTCAAATAGTAAGTGATCTATTCGATGTCATTAGTAGGCCTAAAGTGCAGTAATGTATTCTGCGCATACTGTACACTAGATGGACATCTTGTAAACTAGGCATGTTTAAAAACGGAGGCCCAGATCCACAAAAGGGTGCTAAGCTATAGCACGCCTTTACTCAGATGAGCACCCTTTTGTGTATCTTGGCCATAGTCTGCAATGGAAGAAACAAAGGTTGATCTATATCAGGAGTGGCCAACTCCAGTCCTCAAGGGCCACCAAGAGGTCAGGGTTTCAGGATATTCTGCTTCAGCACAGGTGGTGCAGTCATTTTGACTGAGCCACTGATTGAGCCACCTGGGCTAAAGCATGGATATCCTGAAACCCTGACCTCTTGGTGGCCCTTGAGGACTGGAGTTGGCCACTCCTGGTCTATATGAACTTCTGGGAAGAAGCTACAGCCCAGTGAGGGCTTTTTCGGAATGGATTTACATTGTTACAAGTTTGGAGTTCATTTCCCCCCTTATGAGATATCATGGGGGTTTTGTGTTTGCCTTCCTCTGGATCAATATACTGCACGTACAAATATAGGATAAAGTATCTGTCGTCTAAATCTAGCATAGGTTGAACTTGATGGACACATGTCTTTTTTTCAACCTCATCTACTATGTAACTATGTCATTGAATTTACACTGGAGTTTTTGATTCTGAGTACCGGAGGTAGTGGTTACATGATACGCTCATTACATGCTAGTTAAGTTGCTTCCATAGCTTGTGCTTCAGGTCTCGCCAGCCATAAATGGATTACACAGTGTGCAACGTATATGAGAAATATCCTCTGCTGGAGAGGGAGGGAACTTCCATAATTTAGAAGAGATCAGTTGAACTTGATACGGACTAATTCATTAATATAGTTGTCTTCTTCAAGGTGTCTTTTTCCTTAAGAGAAAATAGGTGCAGGGTTATAATTCTCAGCTGGTTTCAGACGTCAAGTACTGTAGCCACAACAGTCTCTTTGCAATGATACTTGGAATTTGATTTTGCGTTTGGTATCCCAACACATCTTATAGTTCTAGGCTGCGGCAGCTAAACCCTAGCACCATGATACCGTACAGTAACAAGCCAATGAGAGTGATCTAGCCGCCTCTGATTTTAACCACACAAGTTAAGTACGTTAAGTAAATAACAAACGCTGCTGGATTCTGGGAATAATGCCGTTCAGCAGCAGCAAACTATACCTATGGCCAAAGTCCCATGAGAGAAAACTGCTAACCCAATACACATTTAATTATCATTTGTAACAGAGTGAGCAAAGGCAGCTGGGAGGTTTTCCATGTAGATCAGCTAGAATACCTCCATGATCTACATTTTATGTTCAAATCACTTACTGTCGCATCCCAGCAGTAAAGAGCTTCATCCTTGATACATTTACAATAAGGCTGATACATTTACAATCAGTTTCTTCTTGTACTGCTCCTCTTAGCTGCACTTGTCAACATCTGTCTTCTAGACCAGGGGTGTGCAAACTTTTCCCTGTGCGCACCCTTGCCTGCTCTCCTAGGCGCCTCGAGACCTCCCCCCCGGCGTCAAATGATGCGCGGGGTCATGTGACGTCATGTTGCCATGGTAACGTGACATCCCGTGACGTCGGGGTACCAGGACGGCGCGTCGCGGGAAGTGTATTATTGAGGCCTTGCGTGGTCCCCCAGCATTTAATTTAAATGCCTGGGGGAGAGCGAGGGACCTCTGTAACTGCCGCCCCCCTACACCCCCAGAAAATCTGGCGCTCCCCAGTTTGCGCACCGCTGTTCTAGACCATGCAGATGTTTCTAGGTTAAGCTGTTATTTATCCATTAACCACTTCTGCATCAGGATTTGCATCAGTTGCAATGATACACACGCTTAGCTGTGGCCACTGTATAGGTTTTTGACACATGCCCCAACGAAATGGGACATTTGGCTGCGGCTGCAGTAAGTTCTCCACTAATTCCAGCATGTTGTTCCATCCTTAATCATAGGATTTTGTATAGATCACCACCATTTACACTGTAGGACTCTCAAGTTGCAGAGAAACAGTTGCTACCTGTCACACCGTCCTCAGAACTTTGCCCTCAGCTGCAGCTCAGGCCCTCTGGAACCCTCCATCCGGAGCGAGTAGATTCCAGAGTTGAAGCTGGCACAGAGAACGGAAGAGTTGTCGCAGGCTGCTAAGGAAGACAGAGGCCCTGACCCATCCAAAAAGAGATTGCTGAGGCATGCTGGGAAATCAAGGAGACAAAGCGATTATTTTTCTGCACTGTTTACAAGGTGGTGTTACCATATACAGTATATGTTTAAACCCACATTTTTGCCCAATCATAACTTATATGATTCATGTTTTTACCACAGTTAATGGCCAATCCAATTCAGTTCTTCACAACTATGTAATTAGTAGCTGAACAGGGAAGGGGGAAGAGGGATGCTTCACTCTAACTATGAATGTACTGTAAAACTTTCTAGAATTGAATTGAGGTTCCACCTGAGGATCAAAATGCAATTAGCTAGGGAATAGGTAGAGACAGGGATCCTCTTTGTCGGAGCCCACTCTAAAAAGTAAGGAAGGTGGCTATATATATATATGAAATCAGGTCTCACAATTAGGTACTGGCCCTTATTAGCTAAATGTTGCTACTCGTTAGGTTTTAGCTCTAGAAACACTTATTATCTGCCTTTATAGACCACTAATATGGTTTTCGTCTGATTTGATGTTGTTGGTCTATATGGCACCTTCCTTACGTTTTAGCGTGTGCACCAATAAAAAGGATCCCTGTTCTCCCTCGCTATCTATTCCCTAGCCCAGGGGTGCGCAAACTTCTGGTGCTCCGCCCCACGGCCTGCTATTCCCCAGTGCTTACGCCCCCCTTACCTGTGTGCCGGCGTCAAATGGCGCAGCGGGGACATCTGACGCCATGTCATGTGACCCTGTGGCGTCATTTGGTGCTGGGTTGCCCGTAGCCGGCTGAATCACGTTAACTGAGTTACAGAGGCCTCGCGCAGTCCCCCGGCATTTAACTGAAATGTCTTGGGGAAGAGCGCGGGGCCTCTGTAACCGCCGCGCCTCCCGTGGGGGCGTGCCCCCCAGCCCTAGCCAACTATGTAATTACCAATTTTTACAAATAAATTAAGACTTTTGGGAGTATGGGTCGAAGAAGAATAGCAAAATAGAATTGTCAAAACAGGATGTGTCGTGAGAATGTTACAAGGAAAACAATTTGTAAAGAAGTTGTTAATGTCTTTAACCATTTTTTTTTTTAAAGAAGCAACCCCCCATCCCCTCCCTTTATTTTTTTGTTACAATATTGGAACCTGAGGGTCCTCCAGAGAGAAATCGCACTATTTTTCAGTATCTAGGTTTCTAAGATACTAACAAGAGAAGTTACCAGTATTACCTTCCTGGCTTTTAAAAGGAATTTCAATGGCCGGCCAATAGGAAG
This sequence comes from Ascaphus truei, assembly GCF_040206685.1. Lineage (NCBI taxonomy): Eukaryota > Metazoa > Chordata > Amphibia > Anura > Ascaphidae > Ascaphus > Ascaphus truei. Next base: position 17,625,965 of record NC_134503.1, read on the forward strand.
CCACAACCGATGATGCTGCAGCTTCCTATTGGCCTGAGATTTGGAAGCCATTTTGTTATCCAAGAGGGAGATTTAAACCCTGAAACTTAAATCAGTAACTTGGGAACCGAGGGGGTCCCCGGGCCCAGAAAAAACGCCGTAGATCCCATCCTGTGAAATAAATGTGGGTTCCAAAAAAAACAACAAGTAGGGGGATTGCTGCTTTAAACTATTAAAGGGTACATAGTTACACAGTAGATGAGGTTGAAAAAAGACATACGTCCATCAGTTCAACCTATGCTAAATTTAGACGACAGACACTTTATCCTACATCCCTACTTACAGTATATTGATCCAGAGGAAGGCAAACACAAACCCAGAAACACATCATCTAATGGTATCTCATAAGGGGGTAAATAAATTCCTTCCTGACTCCAAATATTCACAATCAGATTACTCCCTGGATCAACATCTATCCCATGTTTACTTATTAGCTTCAGTATATCCCTGTATACCTTTCATTTCTAAAAAGATGTCCAATCTCTTTTTGAACATATCTATTGTAAGGTTAAAAACTGTTGGTCTAAATATGCATAGAAAATTGTGTATGTAGACATAAGAGCACACACAGAGCTAATGCAGGGGTGCGCAAAGTGGGGGGCGCGGCTGTTACAGAGGCCCCGCGCTTCCCCGAAAGCATGTAAAATAAATGCTGGGGATCGCATGAGGCCTCTGTAACTTTTACTTCCCTTCCCTTCCAGCGATGCGTCTCCATGGCAACCCAATACATCACGGGGTGACGTGACGCCACGATGCTATGGCAACGTGACGTCACATGACCCCGTGACGTCATATGACGCCGGGTCGTGCAGGGAGGGGCGTGAGTCAGAGGGGAGTGGAAACAGGGGGGGCGCATTTCAAGAGACTTTGCGGCACCCTTGAGCTAATGTAATGTGAAAAAAAAGGTCAATATGATAGTTATGTTGACGTGAAAGTTCATACATCAAGAGCATACCACGTTTATTTCAACAAGCAAAAATCAATAAATATATACATCAACTTTACTACCAGAAATTATATTTTTACATAATTACATAATAGATGTGATTGGAGGGGGGGGGGGGGGGGGGGGAAACCAGGCGGATCCATGATTAAAGCACACACGGAAACATTAACTAAAATGTATTAATGATGGCTATAATTTTTTATTTTATTTTTATGAGCCTCCGGGATAATTATATGATTGCGGTCTAGCGCTCATCACACAGGACTGATTTAATCCATGGTCGCTTTTTAGATTCAAGCTAGATTTGAAATTAATTTACACATTTATTTATGGGGATTATACAATTGTATTATTATTTCTGACTGATTACTTATGACAGATTTATACTTTATTGATATTGAAAATCATCAGCTGGGTAGGGTGATCTTAATTCTGAGATTTTGAATTACCGCTTCTGTAGTTTTTCTTTGTGGGGTTGAAAAAAAAAAAAGATATGTCCATCGAGTTGAACCTGTGATAAATTGACTAAAATACTCATCCTACATTTGTATTAAAATTGATTTGATCCAGAGGAAGGCAAACAAAAAACCCCGTGAAACGTTACTCAATTATGTCTCATAAGGAGAAAAAAATAAATTGCTTCCCAACTCTAGTAATGCCAATCGGATGCCTTTCTATGTTTAACTTATTTGGTTTATCTCTGTATGCCGTTCTGTTCTGAAACATATGTCAACCTTAAAGTTATGTAACATTATTCTCCATCCGTAGTAAATTCTACGTTTGAAATACCCTTACTGTAAAGAACCCTGGTTGATGAAATCTCATGCTCTTCAATCTCAAGGGATTGTCTCATGCACATAATCTCAATGGTGTCGTTATTACTGTCTTTAGGATGAAAAGTATGTATGTATCTACCATTGATGTCAGGCTTACAGGTCTGTAATCCCCTGGTTGTGATCTAGCTCTTTTTAAATATATGCACCACATTCATTTTACGCCAGTCTTGTGGATGAAGCCTGTGGAAATGGAGTAATATAATGGTTGGGTTATGAATGACCTTGGCTCCTTAAGACCACTTGGGTGCATGCCATCAGGGCCAGGAGTTTTATTAACCGTAATTTTATCAAGCCGCCTTTGCCCTTCTTCCCGTGTTAACCAAATGTTAGTTAATTTTGCGGTTGTGTGCATTTTTGAAATTGGCTCCTCCATATACACAGAGGCAAATAATTTGTTTAATACGTCTGCCTTCACCTTATCCTCAATCATTTTCATGCCTATCTCAAATATTTAAGATTAGACAGGTGAACACTGTCCCTTAAACATAGTTATCTTGGAATGCCAATGCCCAAAGAGGGATGCAAGACCAGGATCTGAGCTGAAAATAAAAAAATCTGGATGTATCCCTAGAGATGGGCACATTTGGGAAACATTATGGACGAACTGGAATATCCTTTCCATATAAAACCATATCATGGAGTAGAGAACTTCTAATAAAAGAGTCAGAGAATGAGGGAGCGTGAGGGGAAAGACAGAACTGCAGTAAGCAAGTGAATAAGGAAAAGGGAAGGTGTTATAGGCAGGGAATAAAGCAGTGACTACTCTACCTGGTAAATCTAGACTTCCGCCATGAAATTAGGTCAAGCTTAGCTCACATTTTGGGTTCTAATTACAAGATAGGTAGGCTGGAAATGATTAGTTTTGGGTTTCTGATTCCAAAAACTGATCTGCCCAGTTTTGTTACCACTTAATAAACAAAGCTTCTCCCCTGGTCTCACACACATACATTATGCTGGCCCTGTAAAAGGACCTTTCCCCTCTCTGAAAGGCATAATAAAGCCTGTCTTTAGCTGATGAGTCCAGTAAGGAGCTTGTTAATTTCAGCAGAAGTTAATTGATGAGAGAGAGAAGAGAGAGAAGAGAGAGATTGTGCTGCTAGAGAGATCCCAGGGAAAGAGAGACTCTCTGTTCCAAGGAACACCAGAGGAAGTTCCAGAGGAAGCACCCCACAGACACCAACACATACCCTGAACTGACGTGGAGAGCACCCTGCCTACAGGTACCTCTCTGGACTGTGTCAAAGGTTGCTTAGAGCCTTCCAGTCTTCAGATAGGGACTGCTGAAGTGTTAGTCAGTCCCCTACATGGTATTAGGCCTCGTTATTATTTTCTGCTCTCATTTAGTTTTTGTTTAAAGCTGCTGGCTAATAAGGCCTACGTTTAATTCTCCTAAAACGTCTCAGGTGTTTTACCCTCTGCGCTTATCTCCTACAGTGCCCTATCCAACATTCTTCTCTTCAGTGGCACACAGAACACATACTCATTCACAGACTTGAGTAGGTACCTCCAGTGTCCTGCTGCCAAACCTTCACGGTGCAGTCATGCGATGAGGTTGCTACTAAAGGTGTGGCACACATGCTCTTGGGCAGAAAGATACACGAAGCTGTAGTTTGGAGGTGACCCTTGTATTCACAAACTTTGTCTTTTGTTTGCCTGAGGTCCCAGAGCTAGGAAGGAAAAGGCATAGTTAGAATCATTAAAGTAATCCTCTTCCCCTATTGTGTGATCCCAGCAACAATGCACACAGGAAACAGATTTCTAGCCCTATCTCATTGTATAACAATTGCTCTGTTACATGCTGCTACAGTACGTTTTCATATTAGATTATTTTTGCTTTGCTATATTACTCACAACATACTGGACACCTAACAAGCTCCTATTGAACCCCCAAAATAACCACAACATATATATAAGCATATGAGTGTCACAGAGGAGTGCTACTGAGCATGGCAATATATATTTAAAACCAGAGACAGAACATAAAACACAGACAGAGCTCAGTGCACATCCAGTGAATCTCATACACGGTACAGTGCCTAAATATATAAGTATAAATATCTATTAAATAAAATGGTCTTTTAGTTTAACATTTTGGCCAAATTGTTGTAAGTCCCTGAGTCACTGCACAGCAGACCGCATCTCAAGGGTCCCTAACACTAATATAAATTCTTAATAACCTGTGCAATACCAGGAAGAATGATTTATAGTAAATCTGTCGATATTAGTTGCAAAGTTCTAAGTCTGATTGAAGCTTTTATTAACCTGTACATTACCAGGAAAAGCACTCTGTATTAGATTTGTCACAATCATACTGCAAGCAAGCAAGTTCCCCTGAGAGTGGGAGATGCTATGGAGTGAGCTTTTAACCATTTAAATGTGGGAGGGGGTAAGCTTCAATTAGGTAGGAGGTTGCCACCCTCCAATCAGCTAAGACTAGCTGAACAAGAATTGCAAAGCATACTGGACACCTAACAAGCTCCTATTGAACCCCCAAAATAACCACAACATATATACAGGCATACCCCGGTTTAAGTACACTCACTTTAAGTACACTCGCGAGTAAGTACATCTCGCTCAATAGGCAAACGGCAGCTCACGCATGCGCCAGTCAGCACGTCCTGAACAGCAATACCGGCACCCTACCTGTACCGAAGCTGTGCGCAAGCGGGGAGACTATAGAGCCTCTTACAAATGCGTTATTTACATCAGTTATGCACTTATATGACGATTGCAGTACAGTACATGCATCGATAAGTGGGAAAAAGGTAGTGCTTCACTTTAAGTACATTTTCGCTTTACATACATGCTCCGGTCCCATTGCGTACGTTAATGCGGGGTATGCCTGTATATAAGCATATGAGTGTCACAGAGGAGTGCTACTGAGCATGGCAATATATATTTAAAACAAGAGACAGAACATAAAACACAGACAGAGCTCAGTGCACATCCAGTGAATCTCATACACGGTACAGTGTATATAATATATATGTATAAATATCTATTAAATAAAATTGACAAGCTGCGATGGTTCACTTGTTTATTTACTATATTTATCAATATCAATCTCATGTCTTTTATATTATAATAATTTTAAGTAATATGGATAAGATAAAGGGATTGAATCATTGGGTCCTGTGAGCCGCGCTCTGACCCAATTGTATTCTTAGCAAGCTGCGATGTTTTAGTGAATAATTATATTTAATCTATAACATTTCTAGCTAGGTTATGTATTAAATTATTAAGCAATTATCACATTTTATTATTATTATATATATGTTTTTATGTCAGGTGATTGGTTTCATTTTTGTAATTTGTCATTTGTATTGAGTGTATACTATGTATGTAAAATTGTTCCTGATTGGAGGGTTGAATTGCTGTAATCAGACAAGGTTTCTCATTGGTGGATGTAACAACCATTTGAGGTATTTAAATGCCTCTATGAGAGTTTATGACCACCCCCTGATGAAGTGTCATTTGACACGAAACGCGTTGGTGACGTCATTACGTGACGCCGGACTGTTTGTGTTGCTGCCTGAGCCCAGCCACACTACGAGGAGTCTACACGGGAGCATTAGAGCGCCTAAGGTCTGTTTTTTTCCATCCAGCATTCCCAGCACCTTCTCCCTTCTTGTTACAACTAGGAATTGTGTGATTTTGGGTGTCTGCACCCTTATACTCCACGAGACTTGGGCTCTATTGTATTATTTATTAGTGTCATTTCAGACAGCTTTGATTTGTATGTTCCTGGTATATATGTGTGTTTTTATGATGAATTATCCATTTATGATATAAAATATATGTATTAATTTCGGCTTTTCTTGGTTTCATTTCATGCGCTCCTATTTTTGTTCTTTTGTTCAAGAAGTTATATTTGACATCATAAAACTGCCATTCAATATAATAATGATTTGCACAATGATGGCCTGTGAAGGATACCCAAAGCGCCCCAGATAAAATAATCCTGACATCCTAATCTACCCAGAACATCATTACAGAGCAGATACAGACCAAACATGACAAGCTTGGCTACGCTGGCTTATATTGGTCAACAAAATTGCTAAACTTGGACACCACTTTAAAAAAAACGAGTGCGGGTGATACATGTTAGTGTGTGCTCTCTTACCGTGGCCTCACAGCCCTGACCTCCGAACCCGTTGCTGCTGGTAAGGCAGTAATTTCCATCGGTGCTCACATCACAGTGCATCTGGATGTACTGCTTAATGGGGAAGGTGTAAGCTACTTGCAGCTCCCGTGTGTCCCAAACCCTAAAATAATGCAAAAACGTCTGCTGAGTGGTGAGAATCTTATTGTTTATTGTCACACAAACATTGATCAATTCAGCACTTGGGGGACCGGGACATATTGCTATGCAATTGGTTTCCAGGACGCCTGGCTGCATTGAGGTGGATGCAATGCATTACAACGTCACAAAGCATCATCCACTTGATGCACACACATTTGCAAAGCAAATTCCAGTCCCCGTGTTTAATGCAGATGTAAAGATTGTAGGCATGGCTACAGATGTAGCAAGCTTTATTTTACCTATGGATAACACACAATATCAGAGATGTGTCATAGGATTCAATGACAGTGATACTGCAGAATATCAGAACGTACCCGCGGGACCAATAACCCTCGCTACATTTGTAGGAAAACAAAAAAGAGTCACTTTTCAGTTTGCACCCGTTGTGAGGCTACTTGGTGAATTATGACAGCGGTCAAAGGAGAATCCTGTGAATAGGGCATGTATACGTTGGGATACAGAGCATAAGGAGAGAACTTTGCAAGAGCCGCCCTTTACAATTCCGTTGTGCTCTGTCAAAATATACATTCAATTCTGTTATGCAGAAAGTAACTTACTGACCGTATCATTTTGTCTTCTGAGGTCTGGACAGTGTAGGACTCACCAGGAACCCAACTCAGGTGAGTTACCTGCAGGACAGAGACAAGGGGGTTAATTTATTAGGCTCCGATAGTGTCGATCAGGGCACTAAAGCATGACATTTTCCAGTGACCTCAATTAGAGTTTTCGTGTGATAGCGCTATGACCGGCACTAATCGGAGATAATGAATAACCCTCATTGTGTCCCTTAGTGGAACCACGTAGCAATATAAATTCACCTCTTCCTTCTTTGCCTTCAAAGTGTTTCAGAAAGCAATTATCTTGAAGGAAGCCCATTCAAACTGACAAGACCGTCACACACACACTGTGCACCAGCCTCTCACTCTACCTCCTCCTGGGAGCAATAACTATAACCTGGTGCTGACCTGGCTGACTGTGCCCTGTAATAACAAATAATGGGAACAATCATTTGAGGACCTAACATGCTGATGTTGTGTAGGGTCAATGTTCTGTCGTAGCGAGAACTAAACAATGGCCTTTGTGGCCAAGGCATTTGGTAACACTGGAGACTCTTTGATGTATTTATTAACCGACTTGCTTCTGGAGAGATCTAAATCCCCAATCTTAACTAAAAGGAAGAAAGGAACAGCGGATCTTACCAGGTTTCTGGAGATGGTTGCTTTCTGTAGACACGTCCCAGATTCTACGTCCCACTTACAAAGGGTGTTGTCACGGGAGCCTGTAAGCAACTGGGCCGAATCTGCAAGCAGATGGATACTATCCCATGAAACCATTCAGGTTTGGCCGAGACGAACAACCAGCTATTACAATACTGATCCTTAAAATGAGTGACTGACTCGCAATAAGGGAGAGTTGATATGCCGGAGTTTCAGATGGCAAATCATATTCTCAAAGAAATGTTTTAGTATACTTTCCATCAATGCTATATCCTTTCTCCCGTCTATCTCTGCTACACATGATGCACACACTTCTACTTCTCTCAGTGCCCAAACATTAGGCCCCTTAAAAAAAAACTTAAATTCCACAATTAGCTTCCCTATAAGCAGTTACACTGTAACACCCTGGGAAAGCGCCATGTAATCTTATGGTGGTGGCTTGTCTCCTGCCTTAAATAATAGCTGCAGTATAAAAGGTATACAGAGGCACTCTCAATGCCAATATGAGTTCAAGGGGAAAAAAAAGAAGAGAAAAAACCTTGGTGCAAACTAACCCGTCAGTCCCCCTATGTTCCAAATAGAGGCCTATAGTTGTGTCATGTAGATAAAAAAGATGGATGCACACAAGTAATTATGCTAAATTGCTAAGGTTTACTGCATAGTATTAGGCAGAACTGAAGTTTAGCCTACTACTATGCAGCAAACCGTAGCAATTTGGCATAATTACTTGTATGCCGCCATCTTTTATTCTACATCACTCAATGAATAGCTGTAGGATTCTAGGGGCAAAGACTTCTCTCTCACACATGTCTATAGCACCAACCTATGTATTGGCATTGTACAGCCTTGAGTATGCAATGCTGCATCCCATATGGTGAAGCTATGAGAGCATTGTCAGCACATGATAAGAATAGTCACCTGAAATATAATACTGATAACCATAGTACAGCAGGGGGACTCAATCCAGTCCTCCAGCCCGCCCCTCGCCCCCTCCTCCCCCCAACAACTCAGGTTTTCAGGATATCCCCCTTCAGCACAGGTGGCTCAATCAGTCCCTGCCGTAGCACAGGTGGCTAAATCAGAGGCCCAGCTGAAGCAGACATAGCCTAAAAACCTGATCTGTTGGGGGGGTCTTGAGGACTGGAGTTGAGCACTCCTGTTGCACAGCATTGGTATACACCAGGCCTGCACAACACGCGGCCCGCCTGCACTCACTGTGCGGCCCGCAGCGTCTTTCTGCTCTCCCCCTCCCTCCCGAGTCCACTCTCCCGCGCCCCCCGCGAGCCCGCTGTCACCATCCCCCGCGAGCCCGCTCTCCCTCTCGCAGGGTAGCAGCGTGCTCTAGCATTGAGGCACTTCCTGCCTGCTGCTTGCTAGAGCGTGCGTGCACTCCTGCCTGCTCTGCCGCCGCCTCCTCCACCGCAAACCAAGGTAAGGTAGGGTAGGGAAGGGGGGGGGGGGTTGAAGTGCAGGGGGGGGGCGATTTGAAGTGCAGGGGGGGTTGATGTGAGGTGCTGGTGGGCTTGATGGGAGGTGCTGGGGGGCTTGATGGGAGGTGCTGGGGGGTTAATGTGAGGTGCTCGGGGCTTGATGTGAGGTGCTCGGGGGTTAATGTGAGGTGCTGGGGGGCTTGATGTGTGGTGCAGGGGGGGTTGATGTGAGGTGCTGGGGGAGTTGATGTGAGGTGCAGGGGGGTTAATGTGAGGTGCAGGGGGACTTGATGTGAGGCGCAGGGGGGGTTGATGTGAGGTGCAGGGGGGTTGATGTGAGGTGCAGGGGGGTTGATGTGAGGTGCAGGGGGGTTGATGTGAGGTGCAGGGGGGTTGATGTGAGGTGCAGGGGGGTTGATGTGAGGTGCAGGGGGCTTGATGTGTGGTGCAGGGGGGGTTGATGTGAGGTGCTGGGGGAGTTGATGTGAGGTGCAGGGGGGGTTGATGTGAGGTGCAGGGGGGTTGATGTGAGGTGCAGGGGGGTTGATGTGAGGTACAGGGGGGTTGATGTGAGGTGCAGGGGGAGTTGATGTGAGGTGCAGGGGGGGAGAGTGATGTGAGGTGCAGGGGGGGGGTGATGTGAGGTGCAGGGGGGAGAGTGATGGGAGGTGCAGGGGGGGACAATTATGGGAGGTGCAGGGGGGACAATTATGGGAGGTGCAGGGGGGAGAATGATGTGAGGTGCAGGGGGAGAGTGATGGGAGGTGCAGGGGGGAGAATGATGTGAGGTGCAGAGGGGAGAATGATGTGAGGTGCAGGGGGAGAGGGATGTGAGGTGCAGGGGGGTGGGATGTGTGTGGTGTGCAGGGGGGTATTGTGTGTTTGATGTGGAGTGGGAGTATTATGTGTGTGGGTGAGGGGGAGAGATGGAGGTACGAGAGATAGATAGGGCGTATCACAAAGGTTGAAAGTGAGGGGTTCTGGGGGAGATATGAGGATGATGATGAAGGGGGATGGGGGAGATATGAGGATGATGATGAGGGGTGCTGGGGGAGATATAAGAGGATGATGATGAGGTGCTGGAAGAGAGATGATGATGATGATGATTTTACCCGTGCGGCCCAATTTTTTTTTCCTTGGAGCAGTTCGGCCCTTCTCACGTTACGAGTTGTGCAGGCCTGGTATACACTGAGGGTTGTCGCTCACCTGGGCTCACTGCTAGCCCGGTCACTATTAAATGATGCCCAAGAAACTTCTGTGCAGTTCCAAGCTTCCCATGGAGATCCCACATTAGCACAGTCTTGTCTCGCGAGGCGCTGAAAAGATGGTTTGATCCAAAGACGCAGGCGACCTGCACAGCAGAAATAATGAACCAAGGTCACACACACACACACACACACACACTTCCCCCTCTGGGAATGATACCTGGTGGTTGGAGGGGGGGAAGGTTAGGGGGGTAGGTCTGCTCTGGTCTGTTTGGAGCTGCTCAGCCATGTGGGGGGCAGAGAAACAGGCAGGGCTACGAGGGATTGGCTGTGTGCAGTGACAGCCCCGCCCCCTCTGCAAGCAGGGAAAAAAAGAGCTACCGGGACTTAGTACCACACAGTACCATCACAAAAAAAAACCTGGGTGGGGGTATCTCAGTGGTAACATCACAGCCTTTAAAGCGGACGAAGCCAGATCATATTCCAGTGTCAGCTCCTTGTGATCTTGGGCAAGTCCCTTTATCTCCCTGTACCTCAGACGCACACACTAAAAAATTATGCGGTTTGGCAAAATCCTTTCCGGGTTTTCCTATTCCGGTTCGGGATTTTGCACTTGCTCGCCCTCTGTGGCTGGATCGTCCATTTTTGCTCCTGGCAACTTCCTTTAAAAAGGACAGCCCTGCTAGCAGGAAGTTGCAGAGCAAAGTCCCAGTTTCCTGCTGTGTTCATGCAACGCGTTTAATGTTTTTTGTCTCTCACGTTACCAGACCCGGCTCACGTACCTCGACTACCCTTGTCTTCAGCCCGCCCCGACCGTTGCAAGTACCTCGACTAACCTTTGATTTCAGCCCGCCTCGACCTCTACATCCACACCGACTACGCGACTCTGCTACCAGCCCTGACATTCGGCCTACGACTCACTACTCTATCAGGACTCTGTCCCTCGGCTCAGGTCGGTTCTTTCACCTTCCTACCTCAGCCCTGCGGGTCACTTCCTGTTTGAGACGAGCATCGTTACAAAAATTGATTGTACGCTCTACGGGGCAGAGACATATGCTTGAAAACTTCTAATGCAGCACATAGTTTTAATTAAAAGGACCCCAAAGTTCACAAGGTGGTTACATTTTGGATTGCTAAACAAAACGATTACTGGTTTCAACTAGCAAAAAAAAGCAAGATCTGATCTTATCCCAATGACATTAGGGACCTTGGGGTCAGATGTAGGCTGACTCTTATATTGCAAATGGGAATAAAAAACTGGGAAACAAATATATACAGTAAGTATTTGTGGAATTAGGGTTCAGAGGATGCAAAACATTTTTTTGAATGGAGCAGCACAAATTACTGCTTTCCAGACCCAAAATGGAATGTTTTAGTATCTTTTCAAACTGCTGACCCTTCGTTTTTAATACCAGCTCTGTTTCTGGTTATACCATTTCCAGTACCAAGATACGGAGGCCTGCAAAAATAGGCTTGCAATGCCACACTGCAATGGAAACTAGCGACTGCAACGGCAACCACAGAAGCTGGACACAAAGGAATCGGACAAGAACGGCATCATCTGAGGGGATTTATCAAATGTAAAAATGGTTTCGCTTTGGGAACAAACCTACATTTAAACATAACCGTGCTGGAATTGTGAAGGGACTCATATCTGGCACTAGTTCAGGGGGGCAACTCCAGTCCTCAAGGGCCACCAACAGGGCAGGTTTTAAGGAATCCTCTGATTCAGCACAGGTGGCTCAGTAAACTTATCACCGGGATCAAGGCACCAGACAGGACAAAGCAGTTCAATAAAGAATTGTTATTCTAGCCGTAGTCTGCAAGCACAGAAAACACAGATCAGAGATATACTCACTAAAACGAGGGGCAAACGGTGGTAATCCTATCTGGCCAGGTGCTGAGCGCCACATTCAAGGCTTACCCAGGGCTTGCTTCCACTCTCCGTTGAGGTAGGAACCATCCAGACCTCTTTGGTGCAATCTGCGGCAGAGCACTTTCAGATCTCCCACAGAAATATCCTGCTCTCCACTTCTCCGGCAACTCACAGTCTCGCAGCACAACGCACATGTAACTGTTACATACGCCCATAACATATATTATGTATGTATAGCTTTATTTATATAGCACCATTAATGTACATAGTGCTTCACAGCAGTAATATACGTGATAATTATATAAAAAACAAATAATACAAACAACACATAATGGGAAGAAGTGCTTCAGACATAAAAGTGACACTTAGGAAAAGGAGCCCCTACCCCGAAGAGCTCACAATCTAATTTTCACTAACTGTCCATGAAACGTGTAAGGATGTATTGTCATTATAACTCTGAGCCCAGGACATACTTGACAACGAGAGGTAACTCAATGTATTATTTTCGGGTAAAACATTTTAGAAATAAAATAAACCTGTACTGAAGCAGGGATATCCTTAACCCTGGCCTGTTGGTGATCCTTGAGGACTGGAGTTGGCTACATCAAGACTAGTTTATCTAGACTCCTGAGTATTGCTCCTTGGCTTCCAATTACCTTAGTCACTTCTCGATCGTGTCCCACAAATTTCTTCAGTGCGGTTCCTGTCCTCCAGTTAGATACAACAACAGTCTGAGGAAGAAAGTTATTGAGAAGCTTTAGGAGGAAGTCCCATTTGGAAGAAGGATGATTTTAAGCACTGGTTCCCAATCCCTTGCCTGTGGACTAGCTCTGGGCACTAGATAAGAGATCTCTACACTGCCATTATTTATTAGCATGGGATGCTCAGAACGGTATCTCTGCTCCCGATATAATATACCAATAGCAATTCAACAAGTTACTTGGTGTGATTATCTTGTGGATGAAAGCTATGTATAAGTATTGCACTAGAGCTGCATTATTAAGATATTTGTTGGCACTAGTCCTTACAATTATGAATGTAGATTTGTTGTAGGTTGTCATACCTTTGAAGGGACCGGAACAGTGCACTCAAAGAAGAAACGTGAGAGGATTTAACAGCTCTGCACACTGTAATTTCATTTATAAAAAACCCTGGTGTTGTTCCCCCAAAAGCCTTAAAAATAGCCACTTAAGCACGGGGCGAGTGCCTATCTATGCCGGGCGAGCTACCTGCTGCGGGCAGTACAAGGACATCTGTTCTGGGCCCGGCGGTGGAGGGGGCCCACCCCGGCGATTCGAAACCAGAAGTTAGGCTCCACCGGGAGTCGGGCCCAACTTCTGCTACCGTCTACCTGGGTGGGACTCAACAGGGTAGAGCTGGGTGGGGTCTTAGGAGAGAAGGGGGGTGATAGAGAGGTGGAGAGAGAGTGAGAGAAACAAGGTGGGGGGAGAGGGAAAGGGGCGGCGGAAAAGGGAGAGATGGGGGAGGGGGTAAAGAGAGAAAGGAGGAAAAGAGGGAGAGGGGGACAATAGAGAGGTGGACAAGAGAGAGAGGGGGACAGGAGGGAGAGGGGGACAGGAGGGAGACAAGAGGGAGAGGGGGACAAGAGGGAGAGAGGGTGGGGGTAGAGAGGTAGGAGTGAGAGAGATATACAGTACAGGTAATCGTAATAATTAAATAACCTAACAAGCAGGAAACATGTTTACTAATCTGTAAGGCTGCCCTAAAAGGTAATCACAACCTACAATGAATCTATAAATGTCCTGCACCAATACAGCTACCGGAACTCTGAACTACAATTACAAGCATAACATATTTAGAAAGATGGTTGGGAACATCTGCTTTAAACCATCAACATTTCCAAACCAGGTATCAAATGAACATTGTTAGGAGACACATGTGTCACGACACCAAGACACATATTTCGACCAAATCACTTTTTAACCCAGACCCTCAGTGGTTCGTCTTGGGCCCTTGTTCCTGTCCTGTCCCTTATCCTGTCTTTTGTCATCTCACAATCTCTCATTAATCCCACCCAACAACATTATGAAATGGTTCTTTCTCTGTAGTGTCTCACCTCCTAAGCTGCGGCCACGCTGCCGCTGAACGCGCTCATGCTTGAGAGCGGTGACGTCACCAACTCTCCAAGCCTGAGCGCTTGGCTGTTCTTCTGCAATTTTCGAGCGGGGGGCGTGGCGTTTAAGGGAGGGGGCATGTAATTGGCTGGATCAGGGCGTGTTATTGAAAGAACTATTGTGACGTAATTTGGGGTCATGTGACCCTTCTGAGCGCTTGGAAATCAATTTTCCATGTCGCCCCAAGCGCTGAGCATTGCCGAGCGTACGTGCGCGTGCACGAAGCGTCAGCTTGGCCATGCTCATTAGATTACATTAAAGTAAGCACGCCAAGCATGAGCATGCTCAGCGGCAGCGTGGACGCAGCCTAAGACAAAGGTAGCACAGTGAAATGTTTATACTACACCAATATCAATGAAACACATACATAGAATAAATACATGGAACCATGTATTGTATTGTATTGTATGTCTTTATTTATATAGCGCCAAAAGTGTACTCAGCGCTTCACAAAGAATACAGCACAGGGAATTATAATAATACAATAAGTGCAGACAAAAATCAGACAATGGGAAAGGAAATTCCTGCCCCGAAGAGCTTACAATCTACGCTATGTGCATGGCTATTGTAGAGTGGACACAAATAACACCTTTGTCATTGTGCGCTTCACGTTTCAAGATCTATGCTACAATTTCTACCCCATGTGCCAGAGCTTGCAGTTTCAGGAGTGTCAAAAGAAGGCGTTAGGGTGGAGTAACGAGTCACAGATTTGAACGAGATGTATTAAACGAAATGCCACTTCCTGTGTCATAAAATCCGCCAGGACTGAGATGGCGTAAAACTTCTCCGTTCCACGTCTGAGCCAGAAACTGGAGCAACATGCTTGTTACATGTGAGGCAGCTTGGAGCACAAACTGGTGCAGCGCTTCAAATCAAGCTTTTCTGTGCGTTAATACATAGACCCTGTAATACTTATACTGCAACAAGTTGTAATGGTTCTTCTTCACCATGCAGGCCTGTGGAACTGGTGGGACTGCCACTCCCAGCAGTGCGGTCTCGCTCACAGCACCTGAGATTTCATATGTTTCCCTGCAGATTGGGTTGTATTTGTGGTGGTACAATGCTCAGATCTCACCTTGTGCAGGGGGTCTAACCGGACAGACACTACTTTGCACTCCCATCTCAATGTAACTCAGCACTGTCCGTGCCCAGGCTGCTTACATGGGATAAGTAGTCAAAAGACCTGCTATGCGGAAAGGTCTTGTTCTGGCGCTGTAGTACCGGTCTATGACATTTGGTTGCGGCAGTTTTGCTGCGACCAAATGGCAGTCACTTCGTCCCGATTCAACCCGCCGCTGGAACCGCAGGCCACTAAGGGCAAGTGCCTAAATCCCCTACCCGAAGACCTTACCCTAAAACATCTTAAATTAACCCCTACCCTCACCACCAAAACCTTTTAAATTAACCCCCTACCCTAACCACTAAAACCCCTTAAATGAACCCATCCTAACCACTAAAACCCCTTAAATTAACCCCCTATCCTAACCGCTAAAACCCCTTAAATTAACCCCCTACCCTAACCACTAAAACCCCTTAAATTAACCCATCCTAACCACTAAAACCCTTTAAATTAACCCCCTATCCTAACCACTAAAACCCCTTAAATTAACCCATCCTAACCACTAAAACCCCTTAAATTAACCCCCTACCCTAGCCACTAAAACCCCTTAAATTAACCCCCTACCCTAACCACTAAAACCCCTTAAATTAACCCCCTACCCTAACCACTATAACCCCTTAAATGAACTCCCTACCCTAAAACCCATTAAATTAACCCCTACCCTAACCACTAAAACCCCTTAAATTAACCCCTTACCCAAAATAGTAATTAGACTTACCTTAGCAGTGTATACAACAAAAGACAGGGGTGCCCAATGCTACATCAAATTGACAAAACATATATGGTAATAAGTATCAAGTTTAAAACCAAGTAATTACTATTATTATTGAAGTATTTAAACTTGATACTTATTACCATATATGTTTTGTCAATTTGATGTAGCATTGGGCACCCCTGTCTTTTGTTGCATACATTTGCCATGCTCAGGTGCACTAATTTTGGCATAAATATATATTCATGATGTGGTGGGTGCAGGAGTTTGAGCTACCTGGGAATATGTGTGTGTTAATCAATTTCTGACTGGTAACAGTCTCTGGAGGTTAGGTGGCGCCTCCCCCCAGAGATCACCCCTCCCCACCTTTTTAACTTGCGAGGTTCTGGCAATTTGCTCAATGGACAACTCACTACAGTTGCTTCCCCTCATACAGAGGTAACAGGAAGGGTTCACAGTTTTAGTGTAGGACCTGCATTTTTGGTTGACCTTGACGTTTGGTATGCAGGCTTACGACGCTTTGGCCAAAGGGTTTAACTAAAAAAACAAGTAATTACTATTATTATTGAAGTATTTAAACTTGATACTTATTACCATATATGTTTGGTCAATTTGATGTAGCATTGGGCACCCCTGTCTTTTGTTGCATACATTTGCCATGCTCAGGTGCACTAATTTTGGCATAAATATATATTCATGATGTGGTGGGTGCAGGAGTTTGAGCTACCTGGGAATATGTGTGTGTTAATCAATTTCTGACTGGTAACAGTCTCTGGAGGTTAGGTGGCGCCTCCCCCCAGAGATCACCCCTCCCCACCTTTTTAACTTGCGAGGTTCTGGCAATTTGCTCAATGGACAACTCACTACAGTTGCTTCCCCTCATACAGAGGTAACAGGAAGGGTTCACAGTTTTAGTGTAGGACCTGCATTTTTGGTTGACCTTGACGTTTGGTATGCAGGCTTACGACGCTTTGGCCAAAGGGTTTAACTAAAAAAACAAGTAATTACTATTATTATTGAAGTATTTAAACTTGATACTTATTACCATATATGTTTGGTCAATTTGATGTAGCATTGGGCACCCCTGTCTTTTGTTGCATACATTTGCCACACTCAGTAGCACTCATTTTGGCATAAATATATAGTCATGATGTGGTGGGTGCAGGAGTTTGAGCTACCTGGGAATATGTGTGTGTTACCTTAGCAGTGGCCAGCGGCGGATCGGCTACGGTGGCGTGGTGAGTAGCGGCGAAGTGCCAGGCGGCCATTTGTACGCGACCAAATGTCCCATTCCGCTGTAGTACTGTCCTCGGGGACGGATCTAACACGAGCTGCTTTATACTATTACAGTGTGTACCATGTGTAAGGCCAAGTGTCCAGTGCTCGGCTGCTGCACAATCAGCACATACCTTGTCTTTCCCTCCTGACACGCACAGGTCGGATTTCAGGGCAGCGATGTAGGTAACGGCATCATTGTGAGCACGGCTGTGCTGCTGGACCGTCTGAACAGGAGCGCTCTCTTCCACATGACTGTCAGCCCTGGGCAACAAGGGACACAGGATCATCACAGGGATGTGCCTGAGGAAGGTCACGTTTAGCTGACCGAAACGTTGGATGCAGTGCCTTGTGTTATTCAATATCATTACAGTTGTTTCATCTACTTGGCTGTGTGCTGTCTCTCCTTTCCGGATCCACCTTCTGGTAATATCTGATATATATATATATGTATATCAAATTTTAAAAAAAATGTCGCTACCGTTCTGTTGCTAACGAAATGCTTTTATTTGTACGAGCTTTCGTACTGGTCTGCACCCCTGCCTTTCACCATTATCACCCAGCACACAGTGCTTCCACTGCAGCCCGGGATTCTGGAAAATTACATGCAAATGAGCACACAGTGCCACCTTTTGCCTCAAAACCATGTAACATGGTCCCCTGTAAGCTAATGATAATGGTGAAAGGTGGCAGGATGGCAGACCTGTCTGAGACATGCAAATGAGCAAATGAGCATACAGTAATATTTCCATTTGCTATATGCTTTACTGTGGAGGGTTTTTGTCACTTTTTTTACCCACCGTAACTTAGTTAAGTGTGGTGAAACATCTACTAAGCTTCATTTTGCAAAGCCAGTATAACCAACCCCACACTGATGAGACCCAATAAGGTCGAAACGGCTGTCTGTGGTTGGGTTTACTGGCTATGCATCTTAACCCAGGCTGTGCTCAAAGCTGTGACCATGCAGCAAGCATAAGCTTACAGGGGACCATGTTATATGGTTTTGAAGCAAAAGGTGGCACTGTGTGCTCATTTGCATGTCATTGCCCAGAATCCCTTGCTGCAGTGGAAGTGCTGTGTGCTGGGTGATAATGGTGAAAGGCGGGGGTGCAGACCTGTCTAAGACATGCAAATGAGCATACAGTAATATTTCCATTTGCTATATGCTTTACGTACGAGGATCCCCTGTACCTGCGTTTTTAGCATGGGCAAACACATTCTCATTCTCCCGCTGGAGCACACCTCGCCATGTTTGGTTGTGCGCTTTTTTCTCCATTCCAATGTTTGTTGTACTCGTCACTACAATTTTTGTACAATCATTTCTGCAGGCTCCCTTGCCATCCAAATCCTACCCCAAAAAAACAATTGAACCCCATAGCAGCTAAAAGGGGCCAGCAATGCCCCTCTGTTAGTGACGTGGTAAAGTCAGCAGCTCCTGTGGTTTTACCTGTATTTGGAGCTGCTTCGTCTGACTTTACTCTGCAGCTTCCCCATGGTTCTGAGAAGATGAAGCATACACATGGGCTGATACAATGTGCAGCTATCAGCACTGGGACATCAGGAATACGGCAAACATTTTGTAGTGATCTGAAGGGAAGTAATAGATCAGCTGTTAAAGAGGCAATCCAAGCAAGTGATTCTTTAAGCGATTTAAAAGAGGGAGTCTCCGGAGCTGAATCCCATTAATTTCAGCTCCAAGGACCCCATGCTTCCGGAGATACTTACCTTGGTAGGGGGTGCGGGTAGCCACTCTGCTTGGCTACCAGGGTTCAGGTAATGGCAGAATTTCAAAGCTCCTGCATCCTGCGGGCCAATAGGAAGCTGTGATGTCATCAGATGCGACTTCCTATTGGCCCCACGTGACACGGAAGCTTTAAACTTTGCCGAGGTACCGACACCACCTTTGGGAGGTCTGTATCTCCGGAAGCAAAGGGTCCACAGAGCTAAAATTAACGGGGTTCAGCTACGGAGACCCCCTGCTTCCTACCTATGTAAAGAAATTATAATTTAAAAAAAAAATTGCTTCAATTGCTCCTTTAAACAAAAAACAGCCTTGAAAAATCTCTCAGCATCCAGCAAGTGTGAGAGAGGCGCTATATAGTGTAATACAGTTTTAATACCTGGATATGCAAGGTTAGTATCAATATATGCACAGACCAACACATTCAAATCAAACTCTGATCAGTCTCTCTCATGGCGTGTAACTTTTCTCCTGGACCTCCCAACCGGGGGATCGGACCACAGAGAATCCCAGTCTGTGTGTGTCCTGCATCAGAGAGCTGACACCCAACCGTCAATGAGGTCGAGCACTAAATGGGAAGTGATGTGACGGGAGCTCAGGGAGGAAAATGACATGTTTGTCTGTGCATATATTGATACTTACCCTTGCATGTCCAGGTATTAAAACTGTATTACACTATATAGCCTCTCTCAACCTTGCCGGATGCTGCTGTGAGATCTTTTTTGAGGCTTGAAAAATATTACATACATGCGAGTGCAAGAGAGGAACTTTCCTGTTCTATAATGGTTGTGCAGCAATCTTTTGGAGTGATATTGATATAAACCTAACATTGTTTGCTATTTTTAAATTAAGTAATTGATTCAATGAGAGGCTAGCTAAATTAGATTTATTTACATTAGAAAAGATGTGTCTAAGAAGGTATATGATAACTATATACAAGGAGCTTTCAAAAGAACTATTCACCCCAAGGAGAGTACAAAGGACTCGGGTCATACCTTAGGGTTGGAGGAAAGGAGTTATCAACAGCAACAAAGGAAAGGGTTCTTTACAGTAAGGGCAGTTACACTGTGGAATTCATTACACATGGAGACTGTGATGGCAGATACAATAGATTTGTTCAAAAAAAGGTTGGACACATTTTTAGAAAGGAAAGGTATACAGGGATATAACAAATAAGTAACATGGGAAGGATGTTGATCCAGGGAGTAATCTGATGGCCAATATTTGGAGTCAGGAAGGAATTTATTTTCCCCTTATGAGATTGGATGATATGTCTCTGGGGTTTTTTGTTTGCCTTCCTCTGGATCAATAAGTATAGATATAGGATAAAGTATCTGTTGTCTAAATTTAGCATAGGTTGAACTTGATGGATATATGTATTTTTTTCAACCTCATCTTTGTAACTATGTTATGCTTACCTTTACTACTGCAAGATTGTGACACAAGTGAATCATTGCACGATATTACCTGGCTTGATTTGCCGCCCTCCACCGTTTGTCTGTTCTGTGTTTTACAGGAACTGCTTCAATCTCGGAGATGCAGGACACGCAACAATTGCGTTAGTGTCTATGGATTGGATTGATAAACGGGTGTAAATCAGTAAAAACTCAAATCCTGTGATAAAAAAAAAATTAAAACTCGTAATTTATCAATGAAAATTGGTAAATACGGAAAACACAGAACACTACGTATATGTAGGGAATAAAAGTGAAAGTGTGTGTGAATAAAGTTTGCTTAATCATGCAAATATTTTATATATACTGTATATATATATATATATATATATAATTTTTTTTTTTTCACCCAACACCAGGATCGATGAAGAAGACCCAGAACTGCAAGATAGTGATCAAAAGAGAGACTTGTATTGGGACAAACAAATATAAATACCACTTGTGAGCATATTCAGGTCTCAAGACAGGCCTGCAACCCTGCTTTTCACCATTATCTCTAAACATACAATGCTTCCACTGCAGCAAGGGATTCAGGGAGATATATATATATATATATATATATATATACATACATATATATATATACATATACATATACATATATACACACACACACACTTACTAAAAAAAATTGCGTTGGACCGACATTTATTTGCTCTCTTTTCCCAAAAAAGTTTAAGTAAAGTATGTTTCTCTATAAAACACAGGAACATACGATTTGACAGCAGGTTGGCATTTTGACAGGCCAAATGGTGCCTATTTGCCTGTCTGCATTGCTCTTTTTCATCATTGTCTCTCTTTCAGATTTCGGATAGCTTCTGTTGAGAGGCAATTCCATTAATCCACCACAAAAAGGACCCCACCTGAGGTACCTGGGAAATATGGTAATTTTGGTTTATCAGGGTGTCTCTCCACATATTGTATAAAAGGTGGGTTTGGGGAGGTATATAATTCACTTGGGACTCTCTCGTGTTATTTGAAGGTAACGCAAGGCTGTGCTAACGTAACATGGCGTTAAGACTATACAAATGAGATGCACAATGGCCGTGGTTTTTGCATGTAATTAGCTTTGTGGATAAGCGTTAAAATCACGGGAAAATAATGTCTGTTACTGATTTTGCTAACGGCACATTATTAGCACAGATTTAGCAGACCTCTTTGGATCTGGGCCTAGGGGAAGTCTTACCAATGATCTATAAAGTGACATTACCACCTCTCTTTATGGAGGTATTTCTATAAAATACCTATTTTTTCACATCTGTTTGTTGTTTGGCATATCACAGAAATACTTGATAAACGGTCAAATTTGTTAAGTGTGTGCATCTGGGTGCAAAAAACAAACGATTAAATGGATATAAGGAGAAGAGAATTGATGGTTGTTAGAATAAATAATTAAGAGTGAATGCATTTCAAGCTAGTCTTATAAGAAGATCAAATGACCATCAGCGAGATACTCTAGTTGTGTTTACATGTTCATGGACTATACTTACTAAACCCAACAGATCTCTACTTAGAGACACATTTTTGAGATGTCACCTGTGGTTAGTGTGGTGTTCATGGAGTTCAAAGAGTAGATGTTGGGTGCGCAAATAGTTTAGGAAATCCAATGTTAATATTCTGGAACCAGGGTCACGTGTAGGATGTGAATGAGGCCAGATAGCTTAACACATCCCTCTTTGAAAGCACAAGTCCTTATGTATTTTCTTAACTTTATTGGGAAAGTCACAGCAAATAAAGGATACTTGTAGATGTTGTGGACTGGTAAAAGAGTGCTTCTCTACTGCTGCGGCAGAGTTTATTCGAGCATTTGCCCGTTCTCTGCCGCAGCAGTAGCCTGGCGCGCGCCCGAGAGTGACGGGCGCGCGCCGAAGCAGCGGAAGAGCGCCCTCCGATCGGGGCGCTCTCCCTACCGCTGCCGGGTCCGCCGGGTCCCCCGGAACCCCCTGCCGCTGTCCCGCGATCGCGGGACACCAGGGCTCCCTCGGGGAGCCCCTGGACGCGCGTGCAGGGGGCGCACGCTCCCGAAGACGCGTGACCGCGCGTCTATGACGCGCGGCACGCCGAGGGGCGGCCACTAGCAAGCCGGGAGATTTCCCGGCTTGCGGTACCGACCACACTCGAATAAAGTGTGTCGGTACTGTATGTGGAATGCTTTGTATCAAGGGAAGGTAAAAACAGAATGGCCTTGCCAGGGGGTAGATAGCATGAGGCGTACTCACTCAGCCTGCTTAGGATGGAAAAGGAAGTGAGTAATCTTTGTAACACAGGAATAGTGACAGGACTATGCTACCTGTGAATACAGACAGGGGAGTATGGAGAAGTCCACTTAGCCAGGGGGATTAAAGAAGTTGGCAAGGCAACCAGCTACTGGCAGTGTAAGGCCTGGGACATAGTGCCCCAAACAGTGCGGAGGCGCGCTGAGGCTCAGGGAAAGCGGTGCTTTCCCTAGCCTTACACAGCGCGCCGTCAGGGGGTGGGATGGGGGCGGGCCAGTGACGTCACGGAGCTGGTTCGCCCTCATTGGGCGAACCGCTCACGTGACCGGCCCTGCGCTCCGGCGAGCGCCAAATTTCAAATCTGTGTCAGACACACGCTTCCGCAAACGTGCGCGAGCCCCTGCTAAAGCCGCTCTCATTGCGGCTGAAGGGGCTCAGTTTCGAGCAGCAGCACGCCTCAGCACGGGTCAACGCATAAGCGCTGACCATGCCCGAGGCCTAAGAAGGGAATATGCAACAATAATCTATCGATTACACAGGCACCGTCAGTTTACAGAGCAGGGAAAACATGCAACTGAAAAATAAAGGGCTAGCAGGCAGAGCTGCAAAGGAGGGAACAGAAATGAGCAATCCTGTTCCAGGATAGTTAATTACAATGTCCAGTGTAGGACCGACAAGAAGAGAGAAACTCTTGGTATTAGTGAGTGGGTAGCCTTGTTAACTACAATTAGTCCTCCTGAAGGTAGCAAGCAGTGTAAGTCTCCCACACTGTAGCAGCCTCATTGGAGGTATAGCAATGATAATAGCATAAGACAAAATGACTCACTTGTTTCTTTCTTGAATAAATCCTTATTGGTGAATAAAGTATAAATGTTTCTCACCCCCTCCTAGAGTTCTCACGTTGCCCTTTTCTGACGTGACCAGCCGCATGTAGACAGATCCAGATCTGATGCTTAATTTTAAAAACTGATGCTTAATTTTCAGTTGTCACAGGCAGCGCACGATAAGTGGTCAGTGGTGCTTTTTTGGTTAAAACCAGAATCGCTAGTTAAATGATATTCCATGAAGTGTATCTTGTGAGGTTTATGTTATTACCCCATTGGTGTATATATATTATAGAAACTGATTTAAAAGGGCCTGATTTAAAATAAATATATTTTACTACCATACCAACCTGACTCCCTGGCTGTGTGTACTGCTGATATTTTGCTTCCACCTATCTGGTGTTCATGGAGTGCAGGAGTTTGATCATCATCGAACAAAAACAGATTGGAAATGTGAAAGTTAGTTCTGTCTGCTCATCCTTCCAGATGCTTGGCATTATGTTACTATGGTAAAAATCCATCTAAATCCTATTAGGATCAATCGTATCAACGAGACTGACACAACACAAATAGCATGCTCATTAGCACTGATAACATTATCCTTTATATGAGGAGAAAGGCGTGTTCATTGTTGGCTGAGGCATTTTCATGCTGTCGAAGTGGATCGCCTGATCCTATAAAAGTATGGGGTATTAAGGGGTAGATAGATTCATTAAACCCCAATACGAGTAATTGCACCGTGATCAGGAGAGAAACGGACATTCAAGTTACTGGTTGTTATCGGGAGATCACATTTCAAATCTTTATGAATCTACACCTAAGAATGCAAATAAGAATAATTGTATTCCAATGGAACAGCTGCACAAGCTACTTCTATTAAATCCCGTGTATTTTTGATCCGACTGTAAGCATCCGCTTATTATATCAGCATGTGATAACGTGTTACAGTATATACTGTCATTGCCATATTACGTAGTTTATCGACCATTGTGTCTCTATATACGTTGACACATTAATTAATCATGCTAATCATTTCTGTTACATACGTTGTATTGTGTAGTTTGGGAAAAGTTGAGTTTTTACTTGTTCTTCAATGCAACATTAAACACTGCCACTTCTATTGCCAATAGTGGTAAGATATAGCCAAGATGAACCTGCTGTCAATACTGAGCTGGGAAATATGTTAGAGAGAACAATCACTGCACTTGGATAAGAACCATTACATTGTAATAAAGGTAATGATAATGTAGGATGAATTACATTCAGTGGATAGTCTTGTGAAGGTTCAGTGAATTTTAATTTAAAAAAACATGCGACGGATAATTATAGGTTACAAACATAGTTATTTCTGATTATTATCTGGTTGAAAATGTTTAATATGCAGAAGCACAATGCATTATAACAGACACGAGATAAATGAATAGGAATATATACAGAGCCATCTTTGTGCAGGGCTTCAGGGCAGCTGAGTTTTAGTATAATTTCTTAGGAACCAACCCTACTATAGTGATTATTAAATGCTTTTTCTTCAACATTTCTGTAGTTTAGATATAAAACAGATTTTCTTTACTAAGGTTTCTGACGGGCGTCCCAGGACAGCGAGGAAGGAAGAGAGGGCGGTTTTCTATAGGGAGGTGAGGGAGGCCAAGGGATCCAGACAGGTTTGCGGGGGTCACACACACTCCCTACTTTGGACACCTCTTCCACCCCCAGGCAACGCCAGTTTTTATAATCAGCACTCCCAGTTGAAGGCCAGTCCAGGCCGAAACGCGTAGGAGTGGGAGCTTGGCAGGGGGACACATACTCCTTTCATCTGGTATTAGGGACCACCCGCAGGATATACTTCCATCTCTGCTTATTGGTTATGTATTTGGAACTTGCAAAGCTTTTGGACTGTTTTTTTCATGCTCAGCCTTTATAGGCTACAGTAAGAGCTCATGTACTCTTATAGCCTTAAATGGTATTACCATCCTGTATTTGGCATTTAGCCCTTTCTATTTCTATCTACTGCTTGCTTGCATGTTTTTGATGTGTTGCATGATTTATATATTTTGGCATCAAGGTATCTTGTGGTAACAATCTTATTGTACATTAGTACTTATTTTGTAATAGCTATTGAGCTTAACCACCTTCCTGTGTGCCTATCATGCATGCACACCTTTGTCAGTAGACCCTTTTTGGGCTTCTGCTTGTGTGTTCTGATGTTCAGACACTGTTACAGCCCACATCTTTGCTCCATAGTTCCTTCCCCTCCAGACTGTAGGTACATGTCCCCCTTCATTTTATCCTCTTTTGTCCCGTTTTTATTACAATAAACTTTGTTATTATCCCTATATACCTGTGTGCTTCTTAGAGGGACTTTTGTTGTTGTTGTTATATATATATATATATATATATATATATATATATATATATATATATATATATATATATATATATATATATATATATATATATATATATATATATATATATATATATATGGACCGGGAGGTCTGAAACGTCGCTCCCTTCTTTCTTGTATTTACCCCTGATGCTTGTGAGATGAATGAACCCCTATTTTACAATTTAAACTGACCAGTAGCAGATAAATACCACCAGATAAATACCACCCCCGTGGGGGCGAAACGCGTTGTGGTATTTATCTGCTACTGGCCCTGACTGCTGGCCTCGTTTGGACTCTATATTTTTGGATTGGACTTTCTCTAGGTGTTGGTGATTCACTCCGGCTGGGGTGATCCCGTCCAGGACACTAAGCTACACTGAACTCAGACCATCTATGCACCGTCAGGAGCTGAGTATACTCTTTACTCTGGTTCACACATAATGCCATTGCAGCATTCATCAGTTAATGAACTGGTATTCAATTTTTTATTAAGTGCGTGACCAGTCTCCTGTATGTGATCATATTGTAGGTTTATGTTTGGGTCACTGAATTATTTCCACTGCTCCTCTCCCGTTCATGTGAGCTACATTTGTAGTTCTATGCTACACTACCGACACACTTTATTGCTCATCGGCCAGATCCGCAAGCCGGGAGATTTCCCGGCTTGCTAGTGGCCGCCGCGCGGTCACGCGTCATCGGGAGCCTGCGCCCCCTGCACGCGCGTCCAGGGCTCCCCGAGGGAGCCCTGGTGTCCCGCGATGTGGGGGACAGCGGCAGGGGGTTCCGGGGGACCCGGCGGACCCGGCAGCGGGAGGGAGAGCGCCCCGATCGGAGGGCGCTCTTCCGCTGCTTCGGCGCGCGCCCGTCACCCTCCGGCGCGCGCCAGGCTACTGCTGCGGCCGAGAACGGGCAAATGCTCGAATAAACTCGGCCGCAGCAGTATATGGAGGGTTTATTACAGTGCCCTACATATGGGTTTAGACATGTTTAGTGTTATTACTGTGTCATGATTCTGTTTATCTGTGTTTCTTGACATCTTTCCTGGTGGGCTTACACCACATATTTCTTTTTACATATTTTGGAGTTTAGGGCATTTGCCTTTATTGTTTTTCTATACCATCTCCTCATTATATGACTGGCCGGTTGTTAATCACTATGGGTACTTGGTCCCCATAGTGGTTTTATAGATTGAGGTTTTGTTTATTTTTTCTCCTTATTTTTGTGTTGTAAGAGTCAGTCCCATTTTTATTTTTTGTTTATTGATACTCTTTGAGTTCAGTAGTTAGGGTTTCAGTTAGCTTTCTTGTTTTTCTTTATATTTTGATTCAATAAATGTATTATTATTTTGCAATATAAGTCTGAGTGCTTTTTGTGAGGTTTCTTTTTCTTCTTTTGTGTGTGTGTGTGTGTGTGTGTGTGTGTGTGTGTGTGTGTGTGTGTGTATGTATATATATATATATATATATATATATATATATATATATATATATATATATATATATATATGCAAATACAACTGTATGCTCATCTGCATGTCTTAGGCAGGTCTGCAACCCCGCCTTTCCCCATTATCACCCAGCATACAGCACTTCCACTGCAGCAAGGGATTCTGGGAAATGACATGCAAATGAGCACTCAGTGCCACTTTTTGCTTCAAAAACCATTATTAACATGGTTCCCTATAGGCTTAAGCTTGCTGCATGGTCACAGCTTTGAGTTATATAATCACAGGGTTTAGAGGGCACTCACGGAGAACGTTCTCATTCACCTGGGTGCTCCAATGTCAAATAATTTGACATACAATTATAGAATAAACACGGCACAGGAAAATAGACAGTTCTGTCAAAAACACACAGACCTTAATAAACGTAAATATATATTACACACATGGTATTATAATTCTGCATATTACCATTTCATGCTATATAATTAGACATGATATATATATATATATATATATCAATAAGACAAGTCACTGGGAATAGAAGTGTATATATGTATATAGAGAGATGTAGCTATGTGTGAGTATACACACTGCCTGTCACGGTGCTTCACCTCGTGCATTAAATGCCCAATTCTACCCACTCCATCCCGGTAACTACATCACATTACCGCGTACAGGACACATTTCCGTGCCCGGTGCTCCCCTCCGGTGCAGCCGTTTCCTTAGCGACGCGGCGGCGGTAACCAGGGGACCGGGTGTCGCACTGAAACGAGTCCCCACGCGACCCGCGCGCATTAGTTCCGCCTGCTGATGTGTGTGAGATTCAGATTACCTGTACTTACACGCTCCCACATAGGCTGCAAGGACACCCACCTGGTGCTCAAAATCATACCAAGGGGTAAAGAGTACCCCTACTTTTTATTAATCACATAAGCTTAGAGTACCACTACTTTTTATTTACCACCCCAGAGTAGAACTCTTTAACAAACTTATGTTATCACTTTTTATTTAAATACAAATCGATGTATTTTAGAAAGCTTTTCCCATTTCTTTTTAAGTATGGTGTCAATCCCTGTAAATATGGTAAAAATAGGCCTTGCTCAGTGTTAATGATGGGATTTTTATTTTAAGTCATACACAGAACCACTACTGTTCCAGCCACATGAAGAAACACAAAGGATACAATTCACACCGTTGTCACGCGTCACAAACGGCAGACACATACACCTGTCACCTCCATCATATAGAGACATCAGGGACACATACACCTGTCACCTCCGTCATATAGAAACATCAGGGACACATACACCTGTCACCTCCATCATATAGAGACATCAGGGACACATACACCTGTCACCTCCGTCATATAGAGACATCAGGGGCACATACACCAGTAACCTCCATATTATAGAGACATCAGGGACATATGCACCTGTCACCTCCGTCATATAGAGACATCAGGGACACATACACCTGTCACCTCCGTCATATAGATACATCAGGGACACATACACCTGTCACATCCATCCTATAGGGACATCAGGGACACATACACCTGTCACATCCATCCTATAGGGACATCAGGGACACAGACACCTGATACCTACATCATATAGAGACATCAGGGGCACATACACCTGTCACCTCCGTCATACAGAGACATCAGGACACATACACCTGTTACCTCCATCTTATAGAGATAACGGGAACACATACACCTGTCACCTCCATCTTATAGAGATATCGGGAACACATACCTCTCACCTACAACCCGCAGAGACCTCACAGACACGTCTTAATATTAATTGACAAAGGTTTTAGGGGTAATTATCTCTTAATCCCACCTCTAGGCACATCAGGGACACGCCACAGGCCTCGGCTCTTACCTTCTCCAGCGGTGGCATCTACCCCTGCGTGGTCCCGTCAAGATGGCTCTGCGACGTCAAATGGTGTCGTGTTGCCATGACAACGGGACGTCACGGCACCATGAGGTGTCACGTTGTCATGGTAACGCAATGCCATTTAACGTTGCAGTGCCATCTTCATGGGACCACGCAGGGGACAATGCCGGAGAAGGTAAGACAGTTAAATATATTGATAAAAAACTTTAAGTGATGTCATTTGTTTTTTTTAAATAATTTTTTAATCTGTGTAGAGTCCTAGTTTTGAAAATGTGGTTACCCTATACATTCACCTTACACTAACAGATCGTTTTGTTTATTTTAGGTGTGCATGATATTGTGTATTAAAAATGCTGCCATAAAATCCTTGTTTAACTCTTGCGTATACGCAATACTAATTGTGACAGAAAGGGGCCCGGGGACCAGCAAAATAAAGGTGAATCCCGGTCCCTGGCCCCTGCCTGTCCTTTCCTGGGGCTCCTCTGGCAACCAGACGCCAGAGCCACTCCGTTTTAATGTACCCAGTAGCCCCATGCTTACCCTGTAACACTTTTATTCCTGTGTGCATAAATGCACTAAAGCATAATAATGTGATTGTGCACACTGTGAAGCAGAGCCACGGTCTCTGTACATGCAGGGCTGAGAAACCCTTTGTGCAGCCCGCATGTCCGGAGAACTGGCTATTGCTGGGACTGGAGGGGGAGGAGGGGTGCAGGAAACAAAGGGAGAGTGGCCAGGGGCTCCGAAAAGCAGAGCATTTGGCCGTTCCCCCAGCCAGCCTGGCGCTGAGCCCAGCGGGGGATATCCTGCCGGCCGGGGAAGCCATTGCGGAGCTCCTGTCGGCCGGGGAGGGTGTTGCGGAGCTCCTGTCGGCCGGGGAGGGTGTTGCGGAGCTCCTGTCGGCCGGGGAGGGTGTTGCGGAGCTCCTGTTTGTAGGCGCTGCTCCCATTGGCCCATTCATATTTCCCTTCCTGCCCTTTAACTTGCCTCTGCCCCCAGCTCTGATTGGCCAACGCGGGCGAGCCCATCTCGTCTCGATTGGTTCCCGTGCAGCATCCGCGCTGTGATTGGTCGCGGCCCCTGTCTTCTATGATTCCCTATGCTAGGAATCTTTATAAGAGGAACCCGATCAGACTTCCAGGTCTCATTCTGATGCTGTCGTGGAGGACTGTGCGGTGTGCTCCGAGGCTGTGCCGGAGATGCCTGAAAACGAGGCCACGCGCCTAACCAAGCAAGAGATTTAAAAGTGCTTCTGTGCTGTGGCACTGTGAGTTGGCGGAGAGGCTGAGAACAGGACTTTTGATCAGAGAATTTGAAAGTGCTCAACCGCGACTTGCACCAGAGAGGTCTGGATGGTCCCTACCCGCCCAGGAGTGGAAGCAAAACCCGGGTAAGTCTTGGAAGAGATGCCTGGTACCTAGGATCCGCCCCACCCCTAGTATTCCCTGTTTTGGTGACTGTAAACTCTGATTGTGATTTGTCCTGTGTTTGCTGGCTCCGGCCAGAATAAATACTCTTTATTGAACTGCTTTGTCCTGTCTGGTAGCGTGATCCCGGTGTTAAGTTCTGGTTTCCAGTGACAAATCATAATAAACTCATTCTTTGATTGGGGATTAATGCGTTGGAAAATGTTGGCCCTGCCCTTTTCTACAACAGCCTCTCTACAAACAGCCATTACATCCAAAGGGATTTATTTAAATAACCATCTGGCACTGTTTATTATTAATTATAACGATACATAGCATTAGCCTTGGCAGTGACTGCAGACGTCAGACAAGTGTCACATCACGGTTTACTTTGGCTTTGTATAGCTACCGTCAAGTACACTGTAATTGCTCCTCTCCCTTTTATATAGCCTTAGTAATAATTACCAATATAGGGAGCGGTATCGGACATTTGGTATCGGCTGTTTGGCCGCCGAGGAACCCTTCGCCGCAACCGCTCTGCCACTGGACACTCAGCCGCCGGCCACTTTTCCAATAAGGTAAGTTAACTTAAGGAGTTTTAGCGGTTAGGGAAGGGGGTTATGGATAGGGGTTAGGTTTTTAGGGTAGGGGATTAAGAATAGTGGTTTTAGAGAAAGAAGTTACATTTTTAGGGTAGGGAATGAGGGTAAGGGATTATGGACAGGTGTTTTAGTGTAAGCTTAAAGTAAGGGGTTTAAGGGTTAAGGTTTAATGGGTAGGGGATAAGGGGAAGGTATTTTGGGTAGGGGGTAGCGTTAGTATTAGGGATTAATATTGGGGTAAGGTTAGGGGATTTACCTTGGCGGCGAAATGTCCCTGCGAGGTGAGTGGCGGCTAATGGCGGCAGTGACTTGGTCATGACAAAAAATATCCTAGATTGTATGGGGGGTCTGTTAATGTCTCATGAACAAAAATGCCCAGGCTCATGAGTAGGATTAGGCAGTTAAACTCTATCCCTTTACATAGTTACATACATAGTTACATAGTAGATGAGGTTTAAAAAAGACATGCATCCATTAGTTCAACCTATGCTAAATTTAGACGAGATACTTTATCCTATATCCATACTTATAGTATATTGACCCAGAGCAAGGCAAACAAATAACCCCCAGTGAAATATCATCCAATGGTATCTCACAAGAGGGAAATACATTCCTTCCTGACTCCAAGAATTGGCAATCAGATTACTCTCTGGATCAACATCCTTCCCATGTTTACTTATTTGGTATATCCCTGTATACCGTTCCTTTCTAAAATGATGTCCAACCTTTTTTGTACAAATCTATTGTATCTGCCATCACAGTCTCCATGGGTAATGAATTCCACATTTTAACTGCCCTTACTGTAAAGAACCCTTTCCTTTGTTGCTGGTGAAATATCCTTTCCTCCAACCTTAAGGAATGCCCCCCGAGTCCTTTGTACTACCCTTGAGATGAATAGTTCTTTTGAAAGCACCTTGTACTGTCCCTGAATATATTTGTATATAGTTATCATATCCCCTCTTAGACACCTCTTTTCTAATGTAAATGTACACAGAATCCTTCTTATATTCTGTAACTTTATTGGAAGGGGTAAAAAGAAGCATAATTGAACTCGAAGGTAACATTTGTGAGAGGAAGGTGAAAAAGCAATACTTTGTTCTGGGGAAACAATGAGAGGGATGGCTACTTACAATGGTTGCTGGCTTGAAAAGGAAGGGGATATGACCTGATATGCAGGAAAAGGACAGGACTGCACCAAATAGCAGGGGGCGGTGGGGCAGCCCAACTCACAGAGGAGTAAAGGGGAGTTGCCAGGGCAACAGGCCCAGAATCCATAAAGTTTGTCCACATTTCTTCCTTTTATTTCTATATCTTCCATGCACTATATCTGTGCTCCCTGCACTCTACTGCAACATTTCCACGGGGATCTTGGGAAGATTCCCTTTTGGGTCGAGCAGCAGATGACCATTGGACAGTATTGTATCTTATTTATTCTGTTTATGATCACATGCATTTGATTATTGTGCTGAAGGAGTTGCTCTGTGAGTAAAGACACTGACTGGCACGGAGTTTGAAGCAGAGGAACGTGGTTCAATTCCCAGTGTCAGCTCCTTGTGACCATGGGCAAGTGTGAGGATTCGCCATCCTGGCGGTAGCAGACCATCTCCTCACCTCAATAAACCTTCCGTGACGGACACTCAGGATGCGCGGTCTCGTGATTCGATTACGCGCGCGGATCTTGTGCGGTCTGATTCCCCGTCCGCGGATTCTGTCTCTGCACCCCGCTCTGACGCACGACGGGTGCGCTCGTCCAGCCTCCCCTCTGACGCGCGTTCCAAGCCCCGCCCCCACTCTGGTGATGGACAGGATCGGCGTGGGAGTGACACGCGCCTCAGGCTCTGCCCTCTGACCTCAGTGACGCGCGCGGGTTGGCGCGCAATCGGTTCCGCCCCCATCCCTGATTAGGCTGCATCCTAGGGCACGCCTCCGTGCACCAGCAGCCTATTGAGATCTACTTCCTGGTTCCACCCTGGCTGGCTATTGGAGGCTCCTCTTTTATATACCTTCCTGCTGCATTCAGTCTTTGCTGAGCATAGTCTAGTGTGACGCCGTGCCTTGCTGCATTCCAGTTCCTGTGACCTTGCTGATTAACCTCTTGTTGCCTGATCCTGCTTGACTCTTGGATTCCGCACCTCTCCTAATCCAGCTACGAACGACCATTCTCCAGTCTCCAGTCCTGACCTTGGCTTAGTACTCCAACGATCCGATACTCTCCTATCCTGAACCTGGCTACGTACCCCAACGATCCGCTACTCTCCACTCCTGACCTGGCAAGTAATCATAACTATTCTCCTATCTATAATCCTGACCCGGCTTGCATGACTACTCTACATCATAGGCTCGCCCGTGTGGCTGTGGGTCGGTGTTAACCAATTCCCTACCTCAGCACCGCGGTCGTGCTTCGTTTGTGGTGAGCTACGCGTTACAGCAAGTCACTTTATCTCCCTTTGCCTCAGGCACCAAAAACATAGATTGTAAGCTCTACGGGGCAGGGACTGTGTCTGCAAAATGTCTCTGTAAAGCGCTACGTAAAACTAGCAGCGCTATACAAGAACATGCTAATATTATTATATTATTGCTATTTACAGTATACAATCATTGTTCCACATTTCTTTATTGCGGCACCATCCATACCACAGTAAGGGAGCGGCCCAGGCATCCACCAAACAGGCACAGAAGCCAGGGAATGCAGATGTTCTTCAGTTAAACCATCCGATGCTTCAGTTCATAGGTTCTTACCGAGTGGATAAACCCCCAGCTTGCTTCCAGAGATCAGTTCTGAGATGGTTACATACACACAGTGTTCTGTGCTTTTAGTATTTACCAAAAAATTACTGGGTTTGTTTTATCAATGGAATTCTGTTGTTTTTTTTACCGATTTTACACCCGTTTTTTGTTAACAAAAACGAACGCTTTACACAATTGTGTCCTACAGCTCAGATTGAAACATTTCATGTAGTAAAACAGTGTAGATCAGCCTGCACAGAACAGCAAAGTTAATATTGCGCTAGGATTGGCTCATGTACATCTCAAGGAGATGCTGCCCGCCTATTTTGTTGCATATGGTACGGCTTAAGGTAAAATATGTATACTGTATATGGGGGGGAGGGGGGAGAAATCCCAATTGTTCCCGATTTTATTTTTTATTTTCCTCAATTTCATCTCCGTTTTAATGTGTACAAAATAAACACCAAAAAACGTCCAGATTGTGAATCACGATATGAACAGTTCATCTGCTTCATAATGTTTCTGGTCTACCTGGCCCTTCTTCAGCTGCATCGTGCAAACTCAAGTCTGCCAAACAGGAAAACTAGAGTATAAAAACTGCAACCGGTTTGTGAGATTTTCTTCATTTGCAAATCCCTTGCTCCGTTTTTCCCTAATTTTGCAGCTTTGGGGATTCTGATCCATTTCCCCCCTGGGAGACATTAACAGCTCATATGCTGCAATATATTGTAGGCCTCTCTGCCAGCGCCATCATCATTTTATTTATGGAGTAAAAGC
This sequence comes from Ascaphus truei, assembly GCF_040206685.1. Taxonomy (NCBI): domain Eukaryota; kingdom Metazoa; phylum Chordata; class Amphibia; order Anura; family Ascaphidae; genus Ascaphus; species Ascaphus truei. Next base: position 17,660,537 of record NC_134503.1, read on the forward strand.
ACGCCCCCACTTAAGGGGGCATCGCAATACCTTACAGTTAAACAAATTAAAATGATATACAGTTGTTTTGTTAGACACGAAAATTCAGAAGGAAGAGGTAAGTCTTACACCGAGCTCAGTGGTAAGGTTGGTATACACCTGAGCTCTGGTGGTAGTGAGTTCCAGACCTCTGAAGCTGCACACGAGAAGGCTTGCCCACCCAGTGCAGGGTGCAGTACCTTTGGCACATAGAGGCAGACCCTCCTGAGAAAGAAACATAGATCTGGATGTCATCAGTATACTGGTGGCACTTCAGACCATGGTTCCGGATGTTATTGCCCAGCAGTCTTACATACATGTTGAATAGGAGCGGTGACACGATCCTTGAAGGACCCAAAAGGGGACAGGTTCCACCGTTGATACATGGCACCCCATAGCTACCTGCTTGGTCTGGCCCTTTAGGAACGAAGTAACCCATTGTAATGCGGTCCCACCGATACCAACTAGATCCCTCAGGCGGTGCAGCAGCACGCCATAATCAATTGTGTCGCCGGCCGCTGAGATGTCCAACATGACAAGAGCAGAAACACAACCCTTGTCTATGGCCATCGCTAAGTCATCCACCACACAGATCAGGGTCGACTCTGTTCCATGATCGGCTCTAAAGCCATACTACATGGGGTCAAAGAAGCCGGCCCTTTCCAGACAATCTTTTTCAAGGCCACCGGCACCTCCCCCACAGCAAGGGATCTATTGATGATCTCCACCAACCACAGAGCCACTGCATCAGCAATAAGGTCAATAGTTGAAGCAGAAGCAAACGGAACAAGTGCTTTATGGCTTATATTGCTTTAACTTGTAGTGGGATGGGGGAAACGTTTTAAAAGGGCAAGGGGAAATAGGGAATTATTTTCTTTGTATTATGAGGAAGCCTCCTATAGATATAGGAAGGGGCGGCCAGTGTGTGTATAAAGGGTTATATCAGATGGGTGATTCTAAAAATGTTGATGTCTCTACTAGTTTCCTATGTCTTTTTTGAACTTCGTTGTCCATCAAATTAATTATCTACAGCAAAAAGTTACTGGTTTGCAACAATGTAGTCATACTCAGTACAACTTTTTAGAGACGGTTTATTTTTAAAGACAGGGAATATATAGTTAGATAACACAAGATAAACCATCTTCTAACATAAAACACTTTCCGGCTTATAGCCCAACGACTTGAATAAACTGGATTCTTCCAGTGCTGGAAGGTGGCTTATAGCAGAAAACTGCTTAGCAAATATAGCCCTATATGTTTACCCCTTTATTCTAAACGGTCAGTCCTGGGATATAATAGGAATTAAAGCTGAATGGTTTTCTTGGAGGAACTGGTTGAACATGTTGAACTTGACTCACGGTTTCAGGGCAATAATCCATGGCAGGATCAAATTTGTATACAACATCAAATACAAAAGCTCCTTCCCGCTCCAGATCACAGAACAGTATACTTGTAATTGCACTTGGGGCACACCCGCTAATGTTAGGTAACTGGATGGGGCACCATTGACCGTTCATCAATAGGGGTTATTTATCAACGGCTCCCAGTTACACAAAATCAGCACCATTTTTTTTTATTAACCCTTAAATGCTAGAGTGGACATGTTGCAGATTATTTATTATTTTATTTATAAAATATTTTACTAGGAAGTAATACATTGAGCATTACCTCTCATTTTCAAGTATGTCCTGGGCACAGAGTTAAGACAAATAATACATGTTTACAAATACAGTTACATAATGAGCAGGGTATACATTATATACAAGACATTGCATGCACAGTTAAAGATAATTTATGGTATGGCGTATGAAACAGTTACAGACCAGATTAAAATGTGTGACAGCCTTAGATTTGAAAGAACTTAAGCTGGTGGTGGATATGAGAGTCTCTGGTAGGTTGTTCCAGTTTTGGGGTGCGCGGTAGGAGAAGGAGAAACGGCCGGATACTTTGTTGAGCCTTGGGACCATGAACAGTCTTTTGGAGTCTGATCTCAGGTGATAGGTACTGCATGTGGTAGGGGTGAGGAGCTTGTTCAGGTAGCTGGGTAGCTTGCCCATAAAGAATTTGAAGGCACGACAGGAAAGGTGAACTTTGCTCCTAGACTCGAGTGATGACCAATCTAGTTGCTCTTGTACTCAACTGATTAAAGGTAAAAAAAATTCCATAGCTATAAACAGGACTCAATAAATAGTAAAAAGTGTCGCTCGCCAAAAAAAAAAAAAAGACACTCGCGCCCCCCCCCCGAAAAAAGTTACCCCCCTCCCACTCACTCCCCCCTTCCTATGTTGTGTGCTTACAGGCGGCGGGGATGCTGTGTCTCCCGGCATTCTCCTGCAACTTCCGTGTCTCTCCCTCTGCAAATACCATGAAAATGGCTGCGCGGCGTCAAATGACGCCGCGATGCCATGACAATGGGATACTACTTGACGTCACGACATCACGCAGCGTCAAGTTGTCATGGCAACTTGATGCAGTGTGACGTCATGTAGTGTCTCGTTGTCATGGCATCGCAAAGCCATTTTCATGGGATTTGCAGAGGGGGACGCAGGACTTGCAGGAGAATGCCAGGAGATGCCGCAACCCGCCGCCTCGTCAGCACTCGACAGGGGGGCAAAATGCACTCGCCCCAGACGAGGGGACGAGTGCATTTGTCGAGCCCTAGCTATAAAAATAAAAATTCTCCTGGAACCAGAATTGGGAGCAGGACACGCGACGGAGCGCTAGGCTACGCCCCCGGCGGTTCAGCCAATGAGGGCGAACCTGCCGCGTGATGTCATGTAAAATAATTATTTTAACAGAATGTTCCCATGCTAAACAAAAGCTGCGGCGGGTTTCTACATTATTTACCTAATGTCTATAGGTGGTAACGGTTTGTCACTCCTCCAAACTAGAGGTGAATTGCTGTCTTTGTTTTGATTACGAAGATATCCTCAGTCACACAGATACGCGTAACTAGCTCGAGTTCTGTAGGAGCTGGAGAAAAATAAAGCATATTCATCCTTTTTATTTCTTTTTTTCCCTGATTCAAAATTGTATTCGAGTTTTTCCACAAGGCGAGTAACAAAATCTAGAGAGGAGGGTAGAGGAATAAAAAGAGGAGGGGTGGGGTGAGTAGGAGAGGGGTAGGAGCGGTGGCGGATTTCCCATTAGGCCCGGGCTTAGGGCAGCAATTTTGGGGTGACAAAAATGTCCACCCCCATATACTTTTGCTGCACTCTCGAGCCTATCGAGCCTGGTGGGAAGTCACTTAGCTGTTGCGGCGACCTCCTTACCTGCCGCCCGCCTCCTCCTTCTGAACCGCAGCGTGATGTCACCAATGTGGCGACACACAGCACCTTGTTGCCATGGCAACGCAACATCGCAGCGTCAAATGACATCATGATGCCGCGTTACCATGGCAAGGCGACTCCATGTGAAGTCTGCGGTGTCATTTGACACTGCGGTTCAGAAGGGGGGGAGGCGGCCACAATAGCTAAGTGCCTAGGAGTGATGGGATGGCGGTTGAGTGGGTAGGGGAGGTCGGAGTGGGGGTGAATGGTAGAAACTTATATTCATTTTTGAAGTTCCTAAGTGCGGGGAGACAGTTTCAGGCGTGGAGAATTCGGCTTGTGTGGCCAACACAAGATAGACAAACAAATTCCTCAAAATGCAGGTCTCCTGTAGGACAGAGGTACAAAGTAGAGCTCTACAGGCGGTCCTCGGTTATCCAACAGAATCCGTTCTGGAAGTAGCGTTGGATAGTGAAAGCGTTGTAAAGTGAGTCCCATGTTAATCAGTGGCGGTGAGCGTTGGATAACGCATTCCGGCGTCGAAAAACGGCCCATAGGGTTGCATTGTAAAGCGTTGGATATGCCATTCGTTGTAAAGTGAAACGTTGGGTAACGAAGACTTCTTGTACTCGCAAGTTCATAATGCAATTCTTCATTTATTGTGACAGCCAAGAACAGAGGAGAAACAACGTTTCAGGTCCCATATGGAGGTCCTGAGGAAAGGTCCATATGGGACCTGAAACATTGTTTCTCCACTGTTCTTGGCTGTCACAATAAATTAAGAATTGCATTGTGAACTGGCGAGTAGAGCGCTACTTTGTATCTCTGTCCCAGAGGAGACCTGCATATATTCATTTTTAACCGAAAGTAAAACAGGATTATTGGATCTTTCAAAAGCAGCACATATGCTGGTGAGTTATTTAGAAAATGTGTTGACCTACAAGTGGTTCTGCCCATTCGTAGATAAGATAGGAGGGTCCCCATGCAGATCACATTGAGTGTCCCCATGCAGATCACATTGAGTGTCCCCATGCAGATCACATTGAGTGTCCCCATGCAGATCACATTGAGTGTCCCCATGCAGATCACATTGAGTGTCCCCATGCAGATCACATTGAGTGTCCCCATGCAGATCACATTGAGAGCTATCACCCAGGGTGTCAGTCCCGGGCAAGAAAAAGAGGTGAAGTGATTTTCTTGGAAAACGGGTTTAACATGTTGGACCTGACTCGCTGATTAACAGTATTCATCACCATTTCCATAGCAAGGGATGGTTCAAAAATACAGTAACTATGAGAAGCATCTTACTGAAGCAGATCACAGAACCAGCGGTTCGCTTGGAAAGGTTTTCATTTATTTATATATTTTTATTTTATAAAAGATTTTTACCAGGAAGTAACACATTGAGAGTTACCTCTCGTTTTCAAATATGTCCTGGGCACAGAGTTATGATGGCAATACATGGTTATATTAAATGAACAGGGTTATACATTATATTTAAAGACATTTCATGCACAGAGATAATATATATTATAGGCGTATGTAACAGTTACAGACCAGATTAAAATGTGAGACAGCTGAAGTCTTGAAAGAATTTAGCCTGGTGGGACTTTGAGAGTCTCTGGTCGACTGTTCCAGTTGTGAGGTGCACGGTAAGAGGAGGAGGAGCGGCCGCATTCTTTGTGGAACCTTGGGACCGTGTACAGGCATACCCCGGTTTAAGGGCACTCACTTTAAGTACACTCGCGAGTAAGTACATCTCGCTCAATAGGCAAACGGCAGCTCGCGCATGCGCATGTGAGCACGTCCTGAACAGCAAACCGGCTCCCTACCTGTACCGAAGCTGTGCGCAAGCGGGGAGACTATATAGAGCCTGATACAAATGCGATATTTACATCAGTTATGCACGTATATGGCGATTGCAGTACAGGCATACCCCGCTTTAAGTACACTCACTTTAAGTACACTCGCGAGTAAGTACATATCGCCCAATAGGCAATCGGCAGCTCACGCATGTGCCTGTCATCACGTCCTGAACTGCAATACCTGTACCGAAGCTGTGCGCAAGCAGGGAGACTATAGAGCCTGTTACAAATGCGTTATTTACATCAGTTAAGCACGTATATAAAGATTGCAGTACAGTACATGCATCGATAAGTGGGGAAAAGGGAGTGCTTCACTTTAAGTACATTTTCGCTTTACATACATGCTCCGGTCCCATTGCGTACGTTAATGCGGGGTACGCCTGTACAGTCTTTTGGAGTCAGATCTCAATAGGTGCCAATGTATCTATGTATATCTTTATTTATATAGCGCCCATAGCTATACTCAGCGCTTTACAAAAGAGACAATACAGTACAGGGAAGTATAAAACAATAAGTGCAACAAACAAAATCAAACAGTAGGAAAGGAAATCCTTGCCCCGAAGAGCTTACAATCTAGCGGCATGCTGGGAGACTTACAGAGACAGAAGGTAGGGGATTAATAATGCAGTAGATGGCAGTGCTTGGCCACAATGGTTGATAGGAGTGACTGTAGGTGAGTTGACTGTAGCCATGAGTCTACAGTAGGCTAGTGAATTGCTTCATTTAAGGGGAGAGTTTTAAGGTTTGTTTTAAAGGTGGGGAGAGAAGGTGCTTGGCGTACACAGAGTGTGAGGGAGGTCCACAGGTAAGAGGCAGTGAGGGAAACATGTTTAAGGCAAATGAAAGTAGTAGAGATGAAAGGAGTAGAAAGGAGACAGTCATGGGTAGAGCACAGGAGGCGAGTAGAGGCATAGCGAGAGATCAAACCTGGTATGTAGGGAGGAGTAAATAAGTGGAGAGCATGAAATATCTCATGGCTGAGATTTTCTTCCTCGTAGTTCTGCGTGTTTCACAAACAGTTTCGCAAAACTTCACCCTTGCTCAAAAATGCACGTACTGCGTGACAAAGATGCAAACACGGCAGTAGTATATACGCATTTCTTCAAATGTGCTTCCTGAAATAATATACAAAGATTCAAAAAAGAGGCACAATTCGCCTGGTTTGGGGACAATTTTGCACTGTTCTACTTGTAACTTAACATGAGGTTGATTCAAGAGTATCTCTACTTTTCAATTTATGCACCTATTTCCACTTTCCTTTTAAAGAAAAAACAACTTTACTTATTATTATTAATAATAATAACTTTATTTCATATAGCGCTTTTCTCCCAATGGGACTCAAAGCTTCACAATTACAGTATAGCGCGCGGTACGCAGCACATAGGGATTCTACAGACACAGTCCCTGCCCCTCAGAGCTTACAATCTATGTTCACTCACTCAGCTGCTCTTTCGGCCCTTCTCTCACTCTATTTATAGATTATAAATGCTGTATACATTTTTCTGCCCTATCTTTTGCGGCTGAATCAGGCACAGTACCACTACTTTTTTTTTAAGCCCCTTTGATTACTGGTTATCGGTTAACCCCTTTGCTGCCAGACCAGCCAGCCACACCTTGCCTGGCTCTACGGTTAAAGTACCACAGCCACAAAATTGGTGCAACAAGACAGTACCAGTTTAAATGAACTCCTGGCGTGCCAGAGGGGCACTGCAAAGCAGTGCATTGCAAACCCTTCTGATGATCGCAGGGTTAAAAACAGCCCATTGCGGTCATTTCAATGGGATATACATATATATGTTTTTGAAAATCTGTTGCTGGTTTTTTTTTGCACCCATTGTTCAGCGGACTTTGCTAAATAGTGGTATCTGTGCTGTGGTGCTGGTCTCCTGGCACTTAAGGGGTTAAACATTTCACAATGAATCTAGAGAGACAGAACAGGCTGTTAGCATCTAATAATTATAGGGAACCATCTAATAATTATAGGGAACAAATACTAATAACATCAAATGTAACAAGCGACGAGTTACACTATTACCAGCATGCCAACCGAGCGTGTTAAATAATAATACATTAAATAAGTCATTGTTTACTCTAGTATCAACTGTGGCCATAATGTACCCATGATCTGAGCTGGGATCGACTGCCTCAAATCAGTTACAATGTCAGTAGCAAGGCAATAAGGCACTCAGGCACTACAGAGTTGGGTTATATCCAGGCAGAATTTTCTAAACTGTTACAGTATCAGTTAGATAGCTGTAAATTCCTCTGGAGTATAATTATAATGATGTCATTTTCTTAACTGTAACACAAATCAACACTAATGGCAATAAGGTACTTCAAAGGTGGTTTCTAATCATGTCACAATATAGCAAACGTTTTAATATCTAGGCTCAAAGCGATAATGGATCAGCAATTGATTTATAATAATGTATTTTTTTCTGAACTCTTATAATATCGCTACACTGGCAATAGGGCACTCTACAGTGGATTTATATTCATGTATTTAGGAATAACGTCCAGATCACCCAGCAGCTTTGTAACCACAGAGTATTAATGATTTATCTTGGGTGGAGAAGGTGTTCAAAGCCATTGACTCATTTGCTCTGTTTCTGGTTAGGTTTCAAGTTTAATGAATACCCCACAAGGCAGTTTCCCATATAACTTTCTGGCGACCTCTAGCTGTTTCAGTTGCAGTCCCTGGCTCCTCCCAGAGTCAGTTTCACTCTACCTGGGAACAGGTGTAAGCCTCAGAGACACGGAAACCCAGCAGGGAATACACATCCCATCCGAGTTCCTTGTCATCCCAAGGATCATTTCGGGACCAGATCGCCCCCTGTCTGCTTCATATACCCGTAGAGGATGTCTCAGCCAGGGGTTGTCCATGGGGACATGGGGCTCCCATTGTGGGTGATCACAGGATCTGACAGATGGTCTAGTGCAGATGAAGTGGGCAACAGCTGCCAGGCTGGTGAGGAGATCAAGTCGCCTTTTGGGGTGGATTGTCTACCAGCAGAGCAGGTGGCCATCGCTCTAGACACCCCTGAAGAAGAGACTATTGACCTTGGGGAGGCAGCCACAACAGATCAAACATCTGGCACCCCGGATCTGCCGCAGGACACATCCCCCCAATCGGATCCTGAACTGAGAGATCACTGCAGGGATCATGGAGAAGAGCTCAGCTGGTTCTGCTACCAGGACCACAGGCTGATCTGCCCCCAGTGCAGGACCGTGGGCAGCTGCCAGACCCACAAAACCAAACCAGTGGAGGAGAGAGCTGTTCAGATCAGAGTGAGTTGTGTGATGTCCCAGTGCCTGCTGCACTGCAGAGTATTAATGACCAGCAATCAGATTGGGGACTGCATTAGCCATGAGGTATTCTACCCCTCTCCCTAACGTGCCCTGGGCATGAATTGTGCTGCTACAGTGATAGTAATCTGCCGGTCTCTCCAGCAGTCAAGGTGTTAAGGCAACACCCTTGTTATAGCACCGTGTGTGTGTTCTCCAGAGAGGAGGGTGTTGAAATGGTGCAATACAGATCGCATTCCAATAAGCTGGCAAATGAGTCACTGCAGACAAATTGGGTGTTTTTTTCTCTTGTTACATTTTATTTATCCCACCTCGTGTGCCGCCTTCTTCTTTCTTTTTTTTTTTTTTTTTTAAGATGCCACCTATTTCTACTGCCAATGCCCCTCCTAGAGAGTGGGGTGTGAAAGGTACAATATGTGCCCTGAGTATTTCTGGGTGAAGGGAGGAGGGTTATCATTGTGTGATATGAGGACATCAGATGTTTTTGCCCCTGATGTCTGATATGGAGGGTACAATAAGTTAACACAGTGGGAAGGGTTGAGGAATATGTGTGAGGTATATGCCCATGTTATTTCTTGGACAGAAGATAAGGTATATTGCTCTATTCTGTGGAGGGACTACAGGTACTGTATATACTTCCTATTAATAACTTTGAGTTGGTGGTAGGTATATGATATGGGGTGTCTGTTGGAATGGGAGGTATTATTCCTGATGTCTATTGAATTAGAGGTATGTATTATGGAATTTGATGTCAATCTACTGAAAAGTATGTGTCCCTTTTGCCTATGGAAGTGTATGAGCGGTACATGTGTGCATATGTCTATAGGGTGAGAGGTAGGTGCTCCTTATGTCTATGAAAGGGGATGATAGGTATGTACCCCTATGTCTATAACGAGTTATGTGTTCCTGATATCTATGAAATATGACATATTGTGTCACTAATGTGTACAGAATGAGATATGTCCCTGATAGCTACAACATGACAGGTGTGTGTTTCTGATGTTTATGGGGTGAGAGGTATGTGTCCCTGTTAACTATGAAAGGGGATGAGAGGTACTTCCCTAGGATGTGAGAAAAATGGTATCCCTGCTAACCATGTAAGGGGTGAGAGGCGGGCATTGCTGATATTTATGTGATGAGAGGTAAGTCTTTATGATGTGCATGCAAGTTGGTGGGAAGTATGTGTTCCTGATCCCAACGAAGGGGAATGTGAGACATGTTCCTGGTGTCTCTCTGGAAGGTAGCTAGAGGTATGTGTTCCTGATGTCTCCATGCAGGTAGTTAGAGGTATGAGTTCCTGGTGTCCCTCTGCAGGGAGTTGGAGGTATGTGTTGTTGATGTCTCTCTGGAGGTAGTTAGAGGTATGTGTTCCTGGTGTCTCTCTGGAAGATAGGCAGAGCTCAGTGGTATGTGTTTCTGATGTCTCAGAAAGGGCTTCTGTATGTGAATCTATATGAAATGGTGAGATGCATTTGTCTCTGTTGGAGACAATGAGAGAGGTATGTGTCCCTGATAACAGTGTTGAGATGACTGGTAAATGTCCCTTTGGGAACAGAGGGGAATGCAGGAACGGCCTTGAAACTCAAGCAGTTCAGAAAAACACTGAACACACAGATTTTCATACAAAATGTGTAAAAGAGCCAGGCAGGTTTTATGTTGCAGAATTTGATAACAATGCAGCATTCTCTAGCATGTGGGACACACACACAATGGATTCTTTATAACACATTACTAACTCCTTGGCTTCCATTTCCAACAAGCAGAGTGTACTGCAGGAGTTGAGTTACTCTCAGACCACAACCCTGACATTTAATGGGTATTTAAAGCATCCCATTTCCTTCAATTGCTCTGGGAAAGACAGGATTAACCCTTTAGTGCATTAGGGTCCTGCGACACAATGCAAACGTAAGAGGCCAGGGCTTGAACCGCAAAGGTATTCCTACTTCCTAATCAACCTCCTTAAGAGCAGTATAACGGTGTGGAGTAAAGAGGTTAATATATATTTCAAGGATAGTGGATTACACGCCTAGCTGCCTTTGCCAACTCTGAATTTTTCAGTTATTGGTTGCTTTAGCCTTGGCAAATATCCTAATGACAGTGACCACCAAAACTGGTACAAAGCTGAAATCAGGAATAACTCACTTAGTCTTCGTCCCCAACACTATTGGAAACCAATTCAAAACAATAGGAGCCCTTCAAAGTGTCTGATGATTATCCACATGTGGGCTCAAAATTTTAGTGTTTTCTTCCTTTGCCCAAAATGTCGTATTTAATCGAAGATGATCCTTTAATGCACATGACTAAATACTCGGGAGTGCTGATTCAGCTGTTGTATAGGTGATCTATTAGAGCCTAATTAGATTCCTAAAAATTTAAGACCCAATAAATACTATCCTCTGTCTCTGTGATTTTAAGCAGTGTGGCAACAAGGCTTTGCTTCCCATATTTGAGTCCTGTCCACATTCACGATACTGTATACAGTAATGTGTTCTACAGTGACCCCCTTCTCATTATTATTACTATACAATTTGATCTTTTTTAGATCTGCAGTATATTAGCGGCCCCCAAATATTATGCATTCTGTCCGTGTTCTGAAGATGCTTAAGGCGCAAGGAGATAAAGGGTCATTTTTACTAAACAGTGCTAAGTCACAAGGCACTTTACAAGTGATTCTTGTGCCTGGGCCATAGGGCGTCTTACTGCTTAGTAAATCTCGGCCACGGTTACATGTGCAAGGTCAAAAAGGAGCGAACACCGAAATTTAAATCTTCTCCACTCTACAGCCATACCATTAAAAACAATAGGCCAACCGGACCCGTGTTCCCAAACACACTCAGGAGTTGGGTTACCATCGGGAAATATGACTAGTGAGGTTAAGTCTAACATGCCCAGAACAATAGTGGGTGATTGATTAAACAGCTATGGCGCTAATCGAACATTATCACACGGAAACTCCCATTGACTTGAATGGGAGTTCCCAGGCGATGTTGCCTTGATTGTGACTATCACAGTTTAATTAATAAGCCCCATAGTCTAGAGCCTTGCAAGTCTGTCAACCATCCCCATGAGGCATATGATGTCACTATAATGGCAACGAGGTGAGAAACAGGTTAAGGACAGACTAAGAAAAGCCGAATGTTTTCATGTTAGGTAATGATTCTGTGTATGTAATATATCAAGAAAGGCTGAATGTCGATAAAATAACCAAGTTACAGTAAATCAGCCCTAGAAGTGTACTTCATAGTTTTCCTATGAGCTTCATCTCTCTGCTGTCCAACTGTTTCCTCCTACAATGTCACTTATGATGCTGTCTGTGACAAGCACCGAGCGCTTGGTAACTAACTGCATGAGAGGGTGTTTCCTTAGCAATTATGTATCACCAGGGTTAGAGGCATTGATGCTGCTACTGTAGATAATATCATCTATGTCTGATGCCTGGAGCTTCCTGTACGTACCAATAATTACATCACTCAATTGCCAACATGGCAAATCAGTTCTCCTGGATCAATAACACAATTAATATATTCCCATCAATCTGGATTCTTTCCAATTTGAATTTTTGGGGAACCAACAAACCTCCAACTTTCTATCATCTTGATTTACACACCAAACACAGAACTGGGAAAATACTTGCATTTGGGGAAGGAGGGGGTCTGTTTAAAATGTCTGTGAACCGCTGCCCTAAATGGTGTATTACGTATATCAGATCACTGTATTGATCACATTACTCTGTATGTAGACTGTGGAGTCTCTGGTATGGACGACATACGGGGATTACTAATGAAATCATCTCTTCTCTGCCGCAGAATAAAATTGTCGATCAGTGCGAGAAGCAGCAGCTGCAAACAGCTGGAATCGAGAAGTACCTTGCAGATGTGCTGCCAGCAAAGATCCTATGTGTGGCGGTAATAAGAATAATTTACTATGGTTATTAGCAAATAAAAATACCACTTGAGAGCTCATTGACATGTTTCATACAGATCTGCAACCCTGCCTTTCCCCCATTATCACTTGGCACAGGGGTTGGGGGCGCCGCGCTTACAGAGGCCCCACACTCTTCCCAAAGCATTTAAATGAAATGCCGGGGAGGCGTCTGTATGTTACTTGCCTTGTCTCCGGCTGCTTCTAGCGACGTGTCTCCATGGCAATGCGATGTCACACGACGTCGTGACTTCAGAAACCCCGCACACAAAAAAAATGTTTGCGCACCCCTGCATTAGCATACAATGCTTCCACTGCAGCCAGGGATTCTGGGTAATGACAAGCAAATGAGCCCTCACATTGAGTCACCTTTTGCTTCTTGTTCATTTTAACATGGACCCCCTATGGTTATTACAAACAGAAGCAGAGATCTCCATTCTCACATATTTATAGGTTGTGTAGGAAGGATTTCAAAGTGCACACCTCATGTTATGCTGGGAAAACCCCAGTTCCAGATTCCTACACAAAATATCCTTTTGTAGTGTTGATGATCAATCTGCTGCTGGTTTTGTTAGTGCCAGCGAAGACCCTTATTTTCTCATTAAAATCTCCTACAAAATCTTAATTAGCCTCTTAACGGCGCAAACACTACTACCCAAGCATTTTTCTTGAACCCAAATGTTAAAAGGGAGGCAGGACTGAGTATCAGGGTGATATTACTTTTGAATATTTGGTATCCTCGTTTTAATGGCGAACTCATATCGTCCAGCTCTCCCTATTTATGTGGGAGACTCCCTCGAAATTAGCTGAAAAACGTACATTTTTGTTCTTCTATCTCCCTGAAAAATACTCCCCTCAACCCAATGCAAATCAATACAAGCGGAAGGGGTACAGCACCTTCCTACCAAATCTCCCCGCAGACAGTGTTCAACCATTGTGTCCAAGCACAGCCATCTTCTGCACTTACTCCCTCCCCTGCTTTCTCTGTAACTCTCCCAACATCCCACTTAGATTGCAAGCTCTCCGGGGCAGGGATTTCCTTTCCCATTCTCTGATGTTGTTTGTTGCCCTTATTGCATTTTAAATCACTATGCTGTATTGTCTCTTTTGAAAGTGCCGAGTACACTGTGGACGCTATATAAAGAAAGATATACAATACAGAGAGACAAACATGTGGACCTGCATGGGTGAATATTAACATTGCAATCAAACCATCAACATGACCAGGGGACAGCATCCCGTTAGTCATTGTGAAAAGCATATGCCCTATTAGAAATAGTGTGCTTCACTGCTGCAAAACCAGGAAGTACCTTGGGGGCCATTTTTTCTTTGGAGGTGCAGTTCCTCTCTGGACCAACATGAGAAAATGGCAAATGACACGTTTATAGGGGTAAATGTGGAAGAAGAGGGTATTTTTAAATCTTTCAGATCTTTGCATTTAAACATCATTACATTTGTTGAACGAAGCCAATTCCACTGTGAAGTGGTTTATTGCATATTTCTAAGTTGGACTGCCCCGGTGTATCATCCTGAATCTGGGCAGTCTTTTATATGGGTGGGGTAAAAAAAAATATACAGTCCAGCTAGGAGTCTTTCCTCCTAGGACTGTCTCACTTAGGCTACGCTTATAGTGCCGGCGACGTCAGGCTACGGTCGCTGGAAAAATCAAATGGAGAGGACTTCCAGCGATCGCGAACAAGCCGTCGCGTCGCGCTTACTATAAGCGCATGCAACGGCGGCAATGCATTTGTTTTGAAGCGATGTTGCGACGCTTTCGCCGGCACTATAAGCGCAGCCTTATTGTATGCCCAGGAAACCCACCCTCCTTTGTGCTACTTGCAGATGGCTTTTTGCCGTGGGAAGCCAATTGAGGCTCAGTACCCTCATACTTAATTCCAAGTCCCCGTGGCCAATGCTAAATAATTTTATTAACATTTAATGATATTTATTCTGGATCCAGGCTCACTTGTGGCAGGTGAGAAGATCCAGGTAGCTTAACTCGTCCCCTTTTTAAAGCACACAAAGTCCTTCTATTTTGTTCAACTTTATTGAGTGGAGTTAACAGAAATAATCTTGTCAGGAGAATTATCTTGGTGAGATAAAGGTACTCTGCTATGGAGGGAAGTGCTTCTCTGAGGGGAAAGTGAACTGGAAGGCCTTTCTAAGGCCTCAGACATGGTGCCTTCTCTCGTGCGGAGGGAAAGCGGGTGCTTTCCCTGGCCATGCGAGATGGGCCGTGATGGGCGTTCTCCTGGGGTCGTTCTTAGTGACGTCACGGAGCTGGTTCGCCTTCATTGGGCAAACCGCTCACGTGACCTGCCTGTCGCGGCGAGAAATCAGCATAACAGATTTCTCACGCAACGCGCGCCCCCTCCCACTTCCACGTGCACGGCACATGAACGCAAACACTGCCTTAAGGCAACCTGTTCACTCATCTGTGGCACCATACACGAGTCCTAAGGGAGCAGTGGAAGATGTGTCTTACTCACTGTGCCTGCTGATGGAAAGAGGGAGCACACTTTCCTGTCAGACAGGAACAAGCTAAGGAGCATAACAATATGCAGATATAGCAGGGGGAGAGGACTAAACCAATCTCAAATATGAGCATTGTGAGGTTGCCATGGCAACTGGGTAATGGCTTGTGTGAAGGGTACTATTTGTAACAATAATGTTGCAATATACACTGCTCTGTCTGCTTCAGAGCAGGGAAAAACATGTAACTTAGGCTACACTTATAGTGCCGCCGACACGACGGCGACGT
Organism: Ascaphus truei; assembly: GCF_040206685.1. Taxonomy (NCBI): domain Eukaryota; kingdom Metazoa; phylum Chordata; class Amphibia; order Anura; family Ascaphidae; genus Ascaphus; species Ascaphus truei. The sequence continues at coordinate 17,675,677 of NC_134503.1, forward strand.
CAGGCTACGGTCGCTGGAAAAATCAAATAGAAATGACTTCCTGGGGAGGGCTGGCAGCCTGAGAGCAGGAACAATACACAGAAATAAACAATCCTGTTCCAGGACAATAGTCCTTGAGTGCGGTGTAATTATACAGTAAGAATGCTAAACGAGAAGATAAAAATCTGACCGGTTTCCCTCCTACATTTCACACGGTTGGCAGAGCACAGCTAGAGCAACCCGAGAGCTGATCATCCAGAGGCTGATCTTCATCAGGACTGTGTGTGAGAATGAGGAGCAGAGGCTGTTGGAAGAGGTCCATGCTGAGGAGGAGCGGGCACAACAGGGTATCCTCACCCAACGGGCACACTGGACAGAGTGTGATCGGAAACTCTCCGGCATCAGGACGTGTCTGGTGGATATGCTGACCAAGCTGGATGACCTCAGCATTATTGTGAGTGGAGATCTGTCTTTAGTTCTTAAGTGAATGTAATTTTCACACCTACCTAATAATGCGATCTAGCGGGGCTGAGATATCAGGGACGAACCATGAAAATATTTTTGCTAACACAATCCATGCAAACAGCCCTGGCATCTTCCCAAGATGGTTACACGGTTTCTTATTTAAGGAAAATGGTAGACAGAAAAGAACCAAGATCTTATTTCCAACTTTCCCCCCAAAAAACAACAAATTACTGCAAACTCCATCAAATATGAATAACTTATATTATTAACATTATATAATCGAAGCAGATACATTGACTATTGTTTCGGACGCATTCAGATTTTATTTTGTGTGGCTTTTATTTCATGCTTTGATGGGGACTGGGAGGGGTCACTAGCACCTACACATTTTTTTGTACCACCACCACTACGGCAAAGTGCCAACATGGATCTCTATGGTGATTTGTTTTTTTCATTCTTGAGGAACATACCAGAAAGTATAAATGTTGGGGTCTCCCTTGTATTTTAATAGAGGGGGGTCAAATTATATATTTAGTGGATTCAGAACATTGTCAGTAATCCAAACTCAAGGATTTTATTTACCTTGCACTGTAGGAACCGTGGTTCCTCCGGAGTTGAACCGCTGCACTCATGGGTCTCTGAGGCCTCAGATTGCCAAGTTTATTTAATTTTTGTTAAACATTTGCCAGTACTTGCAAGAAAAATAAAGACAGCTGTGGGGTCACCCAATGGTAAACTGCTTTGCACAATGATGTCACAGCGTTCTATTGGCTGCTAGAGTGAGGCTGACCCCAGGGGCCATATGTTTCTGCCGGGCAAGAATACTTGTAAGAGAATTTCCAAATTAAATATCGGAGGAACCAGGGGGAGAGCCAAGGTTTAAGCTCGCCCCCTCCCCACTTTCCAAGTTGGCAGGTCAGTTTCATTTTGCTGGGTTATGACAGATCCAATGTGATCATTCTTCCCCTAATTATAGAGGTAAATAAGAATTTTAACTCAGGGTGTGTTAGGACCTGCTAACGGTCATGCCTTGAAGTGGCATCAGGCTTAAGATGCTTTGGCCAAAGGGTTAAACTAAATTACCCTTGTTAAAGAGAATATATAGGTATTGCACTGTGTATTTTGGTCACATTGGAAGTAGCTTTGGGCATATTTGTTTGTGTTTTGTTGTGTAGATCCCTGTAGCCTGGAGTGCCGCGGTTTAATTCTGGGGTAATCCCTTGTTTCAAACATGGCAAAACTAGGTTTGGAGTAGTTTCAAGAGTTCAGAGAAAAACAATTTCCAACGTGAGCAATAATAGTAACATTTCACCTGGATCAAATTTAGATATCCAAGTATTTATTAGAAATAAACTTCGGGGGAAGGGAAATGTTGCTGCAACAGCACTGATTAAGGAGTATATAAACTGAGGGGTGCTACCTGAGGATAAGGGTAGTTTAAACAATAGGAGGCAGCTGAGAGGAAATGCAAATCCTCTTGATTGGTGCACCACTTAGTTAATTGATTTATTGATCACTTAATTGGTAGTGTATAGGTAGTTTGGAGGCGAGTCAAATTTACCTTTTATTAAGCCAATGAAAATGATTCAGAAACTATAGAACAAATGCACCCTAATGGGAACTTAGGTGAGAAATTGCAAGAGGAATGGCATTTCCTCTCCGCTACCTCCTATTGTTTATGCAAGTATTTAAACAGAAACAGCCTGATGACCATAATTCCATAATATTATCCATATGAGATGCAGCACTGTACAGAAGACATAGACACACTGCATCGATTATAACCTAGTATTGGCACTTGAGGCAAAGTAGTAACTTGCTGGTACTGAGATATAAACGTGACCCTCCAGTACACACAAAGCTAACTTAGCCAATGATGGTGGCATAGTAGTTTAGTGCTGTAAATCATATATCATGACGCCACACGGGGTTAATAACGCTGCTCCCTTTCATTTCACAGAATTCGGAGAATGAAATCTACGAGAGGTCAGTACATCTATATGAACGGTGTTAGTTGTGTAAAATGGTCATCCATTGTATATAATCTGACATTGTTGCACTGTAAATGAGCTATTATTACTGTATGCCCTTATAATAATATACATGGTGTCAGGGCTATATATATAAAAAAAAAAAAAGGAGGACAGAGAAGTTGGGGGCTTGGCAGACAAGTTGAACATGCTTTGGTCGTAAGACGGACGCCCTTTGTCACGTGTTGCTTCCATGAAGCTAGGCCGTTTAGCTCACATTAGATGTCATGGGTTGTGAATAAAGAGATTTATTTTTGTGATTGCATCGGATTTGCAGTTTGGCGTTTCACCGTCACCCAGTAGTTGGATAATCCTCCCAGTACACATGGTCCCCCCGCCTGCACAATCAGTGCATTCCCACTCCCTCCCATTTCCGAAGTCACACCTTGCTCTCCCTTTCAGGACTGAGAAAGCGGAAGGGATCCTGGAGCCCAAGGAATCGGAGAAGTTAAACTTTAACGTGAATTGCGCTCATAGTCCATTACTGAACAGCTTGTGGGCTTCCTCTATCCTCTGCTGCACCACAGGTCTGTACCAGGCACTGCTTCAAGACAGGTTTCCCCAGACACATGAATGATCAACAGAGCTAAACATTAACCCCTCTGGTGCTTGCAGCAGCAATGCAGTTTATTTTGCTTCGTATATAGCGCTGACCTTGTATCCAGCGCCGTACATAGAAATATGCATTTTTACGAGTCCCTGCCCTGTACAGCATACAATATAATGTTGGTACCTAAGGCACAGGGAGATAAAGTGACTTGCCCACGGAGCTGACACCCACTTCAAAGGCAGTGACATTACTCACCGAGCTACTTCAGCCCTGGAGGGGCTCTACTTTATCTTATTTACTTATATGCTTTGATGCTGGGTATGATGTAACACAATGCAAATCGGTTGTAGAAGATATGTGTGTAGCTGATGTTTGCCGAGGAACGCCACTGTTAATATACAGCAACCAGCGGCATTCTGTCTTTAACCAGACCGGCTAACGTCTTCAAATACATTACGAGATGATGCAGATTGGGGTGTAGTCTTCCTAATTGACGTATCTTTGCATAATTATAATGTTTCTCCAACTGTAACAGAGTTAGCAGCACTGAGGGAATGATCTGTGAATGACTGTCTAGGATACAACCTTTATCTCTCCATGTACTTAGAACTCTCTCTTATACCCCAGTGGTTCTGTCCAACATTTCTCCCTTCCTTTTCCTTATGCCCGCCCTCTTTCCCTCTCCTTAGGAGCACCATCTCCTTTTATGCCCCAAATCTTTATCTCCTTACTCTATGCTGCCCGTTGTCCCTTTCTGTGTTTTCAGTCTCTGTGGCTTCCTCCTGTATTTTATAAAACATACTGGACACCTAACAAGTATTAAACCCCCAAAATACCCACACTCCTCTGATACTCATATGCTTATATATATGTTGTGGGTATTTTGGGGGTTTAATAGGAGGTTGTTAGGTGTCCAGTATGTTTTACAATTCTTGTCCAGCTAGTCATGGCTGATTGGAGGTTGGCAACCTCCTACTTAATTTAAGCTCACCCCCTCCCACATTTAAATGGTTATGGGCTCACTCCATAGCATCTTCCACTCAGGGGAACTTGCCTGCTTGCAGTTTGGCTGTGACATCTCTAATACAGAGTGCTTTTCCTGGTAATGTACAGGTTAATAAAAGCTTCAGTCAGACAGAACTTTGCAGCTAATATTGACAGATTTACTATAAATCATTCTTCCTGTTATTAAACAGGTTATTAAGAATTTATATTAGCGTTAGGGACCCCTGATATGTGGTCTGCCTTGGCGTTGGCTCAGGGGCTTACAACAATTTTGGCCAAAAATGTCAAACTAAAAGACCATTTACTTATTAGATATTTATCCATATATATTTAGGCACTGTACCGTGTATGAGTCTCACTAGATGTGCTAAAAACTGAGCTTTGTCTGTGTTTTATGTTATGTCTCTGGTTTTAATTCCTCCTGTATTTAACACTGCCGCAGGGAGACTGATGAAGTCACCTGACTGCGGCCGCGGAGAGAGAGACCTTCTTGCTAGGTCATCATGTGACCCCCCACCAATTTCACTGAAACAGGGCTCACCTCTCCCCCATTTCTGTTGTTTGCAGTCTGATCGCTAACACACCATAGAAAATTAGCAAGAGAGCACTGAAGGGGTTAAGGCAGCAAAAACCAACTCAGCCAGGTCAAATTGTGGCAGATTGGCCATTCTGTCGGGATGCTGCCCATCTTTTCCTAGTCATCCCAGGAGGCTTGGCCAGTCTAGCTCTAACAAAAGGCAGTGGTTGTGCATATCAGAGTTGAATGGTTTAGAGCGAACCTTTAACTGTTATGTTACAGTACAAAGAAAATGTCCTACCAAAGCTCGCGACCATCCCTATGGTGGTTAACTTATTAACAAAATAACTGGCAAGGTACTATGTCCCAGATTTACTAAACGGTGTCAAGATGCATGTCACCTTACTAGCCAATCAAAGGAATGGGCTATAAGATGCCATCAATGCAAGCTACAACCCAATTAAATCTAAATGTGTTTATATAAGGCTGGTATCTGTCCGATGAGAAAAATTAGATGAAAATGAGGAACTATAGTGTTTTAATAACAAAGAGACGTAAAAGATAAAGCTGTAGCATGGCAGAGGAAATACAACCTACCTTTGTGTTAGTTTGTACTTTAAAGGAAGAATTTTTGGGACAGTCTTCCTAGTGAGGCCTCTCCACTACAATCGGGGGGTCTGTCTCCCAATCTATTTACCAAAAGATGTTGACCTATATGCTTGGAGTACAGAATGCTAATGTTCTTCACCTTATTCAGGTTTTGAAGATATCACAGTTGATGAGAAGACCATCAACCCTTTGCTGGTGTTATCAGAAGACAAGAAGCTCCTGACGTTTCACCAGAAGAAGGCCAAGGATTATACGGATGGCCCTGAGCGCTTTAACCACTGGCCCAACTGCATGTCCAACAAGTCGTTTCAGAGTGGCATCCATGCTTGGAAAATCAATGTGGAAAAAAGCTGCGCGTATAAATTGGGTGTCGCCTATGGATCAATGGCACGTAAGGGCTCAAGCAACGATGCCAGGTTGGGATACAACCCAGTCTCCTGGGTCTTTTCCCGCTATGACAAGGACTTCCGTTTCTCCCATGACTCCCAGAATTACACAGTGGAACTTATCAAATGTCCCAAACATATTGGGGTCCTCGTGGATTTGGAAGGGGGAGAGTTGATCTTTTATGACCCCGGCACCTGCACCATCCTTTACACCCACCATACCAAGTTTACTGCCCCGGTTTTGCCTGTATTTGCTGTAGCCGATGAGTGTATCAACATTGTCCAATGAACCGGGAAGAGCACTACACAGAGTATATATTTAAATAAACTGAGCTGTAAATAAAATGATTATAGACTTTCTTACAGAACATACAAATCTGGATGAAGGTTTTCACATGATCTTCAGTCTGTCCTTCAGAAACCGAGGTGGGGTCACATGTTGGAAATTGTAAAGAACTACAAGGACAAGGTCATTCCACATTGGTGATCCCGACTTGAAGAGTACACAAAGGCCATAATAATGCTGATCCAACTTAAAGTGTATGACTTCATAGGCAAATATCACTTAAATTGATCTCAGGTGATAATAGTTGCCTAGGTGACAGTAATGTTGAGCTATTGTGACTTCCAGCCTAGAGCTTAGTTTACAGAAATTAAAGTCCAGTATGTCTAGGAAAGACTGTTGCGTATATGATTGGTGGGGACATCTGAGTGGGGACACAGGTTTAGTGTATCCCTGTCAATTGTCTAAACCAAAGTGTTCCATGCATGTTTTGAAATGAGAGGGTACCTTGGTGTAGCAGAATACTTCATGCTCATTGGTGATTGTTACAACTCATTTAAATTGAGAGCATATTCACCTCCATAGGTGTCAACAATACATTACTCTTCTGCACATATGGTATTGAAAGAATCGACGGCCTGCAATGAAGAATGCAATACGAGACAATTCAGTTAGACTGTACATTTGTTTGAGCAATGACCTCTTTACTTATTGTATCTGTGTTAATATATGAATAATTGTGTATGTATGTTATGTTAAAGCTTTGTCTCCCAAATTGTACTGCACTGCAGAATATGATGTGTCCTACAAATAAATTATAAGTATGATTGTTAGGCACTTAATTAATCAAGACGTTTGACAGAAAGTCCTTTAACGGAAGTGGGATTCAAGAGCATGTGTTGTCATATTTGCAATTGTGGGTTAAGCCCATCCATTCACAATTAGCTATAGATTAGATCAGTGGGATCGCATCTGCTATTACGGGGCATAAAAGCCTTGATGGACCATACGCAACGTTTATGTTAATCTCAATGTCATTATATTAATGAACATCTTAGTGGTGGATAAGCAGAGAATCGTTACTACTCATTTTATTTTGTTGGTACTGCAGCTTTAATATAATTAAAAATAGGTGCCATTGGGTTGACCAATGAACCAAAAAGAAAACGGTCAGCGTTTAACAGATACAAGGAAATCCAGACAATGCTCTTGCATGTATGTTCCTACTAAAGATTAATGTGCCGTTTTCATTGTATTTATTAATTACCAGATGGTTGCAATGTCACAATGGGGATCATTCATTAAACAGTTAGAGTTTTAATATGCAAAGTGGACCCATTTATTAATGGAGTACATCGTGGGCACTACAGCTTCTCCGTTTACAGAGTAAGCTCTATTCTGTGAAAACTTCAGCCAGTGATGGACAACTTTTTGCTCAATGAATGAGTCATATCGTTCGTGAGACCAAGTAATATGGATAAACGATGGGCAATGTTCTCCCTTCAGAATGGGATTTATTCTTTATTATTGCCGATATTTCACCTTGTGAATAGCCTTCTTTGTTTTAGCATAAATAGGTTATTTCGTAGCACTTACAAGTCTTGGAATAATCTGCTCTGGTGACTGGATGACGTGTTCATCTGGGACGCCCTGTTCCTGTAGTTTGGTCCCTCTCATTGCCCGGATCAGGTAGCTGTGCATTCCTGCTAACCGGGCAGCCTTGTAATCATTCACATAATCATCTCCTACATGTGCCGCTTGGTGAGGTGACACTTTGGCCAACCTTAGAGCCTTGTGGAAGATTCCCAGATGGGGTTTAGCGATGCCAGCACTCTCAGATGTTAGCACAAACTCAAAATGCTTATCCAGGTTGCACTGCCTCAGGATTTCTTCCAGTCTCCGATCAAAGTTGGAGATGACTGCCATCTTAAGACCTATGTTTCTGCAGCCCTCCAAGGCTTCCCGGGCTCCTGGTAACACTTCCCAGTTGTGGGCGGTACAGAAATCCTGGTACAGCTTCTCCGCCAGTGGTTGGACAGACCTGTCATCCTGGACACCAGAGAGATAGAAAGTCTGTGTCACCACATCCAACCACCATTGGTGGGAGGTCATGCCCTGAGTCAGCCCATAATTGGGGAACAGTCGGCACTGAGTACGATAAGCCTGGTGGAAAGATGCCTCGAGTGAGGCCGGGTCAACCTGAAGGCCTCTGTTCTTGGCTTCGGCATGATATTGCTGCCCAACAGGGAGACGGAGACGTAGCAAAGTATCTTTCACATCCCAGGTCAGAAGCTTCAGCTTCATCCTTCTGGTGACTGCTTAATCAGAATTTATTTCACCCCTGGACAAAGAGAAGGACCCAAAAAACAATTCAGACAAAGCAAGCAACAGAAAACCAATGATGCTCCTTAGGGAGAGTTTATAACCGGTAATCCTCGGGTTTGGCAGACAGGTTACATACTTTTGGGAGTAAAGTGTCCAAGTCAGAACTTCTGAAAAAGAGCATTAAGTTTTTCACATCCATATGAGACCAATCTGCTGAGGCCAGTGGGCAACTTCCATCCCTGTTAGGAATATCATATCGAATGTAAGAGGCTGCGAGGGACTAAATTGTGTCCCTCGTAGCCTGAAGTTCTGGCTAAATTCCGACCTGGGCACCTTACTCCTGGACACGATATAACCATAACAAATGACATTTTATTATGTGGAAGACAAGATGATGCAGACACCGTAAAATCCTGCCCCAGAGAATTTACCATTGAATGTGGTACCGATGCGTAAATAATGAGGTTCAAAAGTCTTTAGGCCAACTTTACTTCACTTTGGTCCTCAGAGGGACTGCCCCTCTAAAGAGGAAAACACCACAGTGTCTCAGGGGCCTCCCTTATAAAAAAAGATGTTTTAAAATAAAAATTCCTTGGGCTGATTCAGAGCTTAAAGTGGCTTCAAGAAGCTATAGTAATATGATTAATAAAACAAAAATGACATTATTTATTAAAGACCGGGGCAAAGGCCTCTTGGACTGGATTTTTTAGAAAGATGGAAGCAGTTTTTACGCTGTATTAGTGGGACAATAAATCCCCTTTCCTTTAAAAAGTGAAATTATATGATTGTAAATAAATCTTAATAATAGTATCAGTACCCTGGGTGTGAAAAAAATAAAAAAAAGTAACAGTACTCTGGGTATGAAAATAATGAATACTCCATACGCGCTAGTACTGTCACCGTTTCACTGCCCGGTCGAGAACTCATTAACAACACATTTTCCATATTGTGTACACAGGAAGTGAGAATGTAGACATGTCAATAAAAAGGAAGTGATCCTCAGCACCATTGTCTCCTATTGTCACAGTGACCACGGGAGCACGTGGTCTCGGAACATCGTGGACACGTTCACAGTTCTGGTTTCAGATTTCTACTTGCTATTGTCTGCAGAGGAAAGTACACCAAGCTATAAAACCGGGACTGTCGGGGGTGAAAGAGAAGCTCTGCAGCACAATGATCGGAGTAATGCTCTGCAGCACAATGATCGGAGTAATGCTCTGCAGCACATGATCGGAGTAATGCTCTGCAGCACATGATCGGAGTAATGCTCTGCAGCACATGATCGGAGTAATGCTCTGCAGCACATGATCGGAGTAATGCTCTGCAGCACATGATCGGAGTAATGCTCTGCAGCACATGATCGGAGTAATGCTCTGCAGCACATTCCCGTGCTTACCCTTTGAGCTTTGAGGGCAAATATTTTGTAAGGACAATGTTTAACCCCGCTGCTACCAGAGGAGCCAGGAACACATTGAAGAGCAATATAATAACACACAGCGGTGTAATAACACGCAGAGCAATATAACAACATTGATATAATAACACACAGATTAATATACATGCAGCGCCATAAAATAATATGTAGAGCGATATCCAATGCAGAGCGCTATCTAATAACACAGACACAAAGCTATAACACGCTAACAACAGAGTGATATAACATGCAGACAAATATAACATTGATATAACACGCAGATTAATATAACACCATGCATCGCCATATATAATAATATGCTGAGTGATCTAATATGAAAGACATATAATAACATGCAGAGATGTAATAACATGCAGAGATGTAATAACATGCAGAGATACAGTATAACAGCATGTAGTGATATAATGACACACAGTGAGGAAATAACATACAGAGAGATATAATAATATACTGGTATAAAGCACCGTGCTCCTGACCCCACTGAGAAGGGGTTAATGACACCTCTGCATTTACAGCTTCTGTCCCCGTTATGCTCTATAACCACTACACAAATTCACCAACACACACATCCAGGCACACTGATGCACACATGGGCACACAGCCCAAGCACCGGCACACTGATCTTCTATACCATGATACATACCTGCACACGTGCATACTCATACATGTACAAGATGCCCACACACGCCGATGTATTGTTACACACTGCTGATATAAAATTGTACGCCTGCGATTTGCTTATGCGGATCGTAGGGAAATGTTCTGCAGCCAAAGGGTTAAATGCACTGCTACACAATACACCCCAACATTTTCTAAATGTGCAGGTTTAATCACCCGGCAACAGCATCATTAGTCAGAACCAGTTTAACGAGATGAATCACGGAGTGCTTACCGAGTCACGGTTTTGTTTGCAACTAATGACTTCCTCAATGCCAAGGGAATCAAACTCCGAACTAGTGGTGACTGGGTGCACTGGCTAATACTACTCCCCAAAATTACACCTCTCTTTACAGAATTAAATGGTATAATATGAAGGAGCAATCCGTGATACCCCCATGCCCATCTCTGTGCTAACGCGGAATGCGTCGCCTGTCCCTTTCGGCATTGAAGGGGTGAATTTGAACATCACAGGTTGAACCTTTAAAATAAGTATGTAACTCTTGCCCTGAGGAGCTTACAATCCAACTAGATTTGAGTGTAAGCTCTTTGGGGCAGGATCTCCCCTTCCCCTTTTATGTCTGAAGCGCTTGTTCTTATCATGTCTCCTATTATTATGTCACAGGTATCACTGCTGCGAAGCGCTATGTACAGGGATGGCGCTACACAAATAAAGATATACATACAGCTCAACCCCGTTATAACGCGATCCGTTACAACGCAAATCCGCTTATAACGCGATGCATGCGCGGTTCCCAATTTTCGTATTTATGAATACTTTACAACACGATTATTGGTATTTTAAATACTTTATTGTACAATGCATACAATTGTACATTATTTCTAACGCGATCCGCTTATAACGCGATGTGATTCTTTAGACCCCAAGCACAGCGTTATAAGGGGGTTCAGCTGTACTAGGCAAATAAAGTGATCAATGGGTATGGGCAGTGGGGCACGAGGTAGGCAGTCCCACCTCAAAGACCAGTACCTAGATTCACCAAGCTCTGTTTAATAAGGGCAAATACCGTGACGTTACCTAAATCAGTAACGCCCGTTATTATCACTGCATTAAAGCCTTATTTCAGCAAGGTAATCATATTCAAAATTAACGTCTGTAATTGTGCTCAGAAAAATAGGGTTAAAGTCACTGTGTGTTATCTTTATAGGATGTGATGTTATTTAATTCTTTGTGTTACTTCCATCGAGAGTCTGAATTAGGGCTACACACCAGGAAAATATGCAAATTTAACACTGTGCTCATTTGCATGTCCTTACCCAGAATCCCTGGCACAGTGGAAGCACTGTATGCTAAGGCTGCAGCCCCTAGTGTGTTCTACAGCGCACGGCTCGGCGTGCGTACAAGTACCGTCCCTCAATGGGGCTGGGCCCAGTACGCACCTTCGCCCGCATTGGGCAGACGCGCTGTACTACAATATTTTTTAAAGACTTCCAAATTGTGTGTACAACTTGCAACGGAGGCGTGGCCACGCCCCCGTCGGCGGTTCAGCCAATGAGGGCGAACCAGCCGTGTGAGGTCATGACCACGCCCCTACCCCCCATCGCAATCTCTCCCCCTCCCTGCAGACCTCAGATCGCAGTGAAGCGCTGTGCACACGCTGCTTGTAAGGTACAGTGCTGACTGGGACCGCAGCCTAAGAGATAATGGAGAAAGAAAGGGTAAAGTATTCATATATACGAAAATTGGGAGCCGCGCTTGCATCGTCCTATAAGCGGATTCGCACTGTAACGGATTGCGTTATAACGGGGTTGAGCCGTACTTATATAGAGCCATCCAGGTACATAGCGCTTTACAATACACGTGACATAATATCAGAACACACAATGGTTATAAGCACTTCAGACATAAAACAATAGGGAAGGAGTCCCTGCCCCAAAGAGCTTACACTCTAAGAGGTAAGTGGGGAGAACTTACAGACACAGAGGAAATCATCATCTTAAACCTCACATTTGGCGCAGAGATCGGGGCGAATTAATTAACGCAACGAGAGGGGACAATTGTAGGCACACGCTTTGCTACATCTCATTATGATATTGCAATGCCTCTCTGCTCCTACAACCCCTCCCCAACACGCTCCCTGCTGCAAACGACGCAATTGGCACCAGTTTTTGGAGCAATGTGCCCGTTTTGAACACTTAATACAGATCCCCCCTGGTTATCTGTCTCGGGTAATGTACATGCTCCGAGTATATAGCTACGGTAAACACAGGCTGGTGCGGCTACCCTCCCCAGCAGACTTCAAAAGGACGGGGCCATAATAAGCACAGCACAAGGTCTCATTGGGACTAAAGGAAGGATCAACACTTCATCCCTAAAGAACATTCCGCCTTTCAGAAGCAAGCCGTGACCCAAACATCTTGGCTGTCCTACCTAGAAACCGTATTTGCTTTCCAAACAAAAACAGTGGTTGTGACTTGAGGATAGGAGCTCAATGTACAGTAAATAAATCAGCCGTCTGCCCCTGGGGGCAAATAAACACACATTCTAAGCACGAGTAAACAGGAGAAATTCAGGCGTTTTCATTCCCCCCCCCAATGTTTAACACAGGATTAAAGCAGGGGGTCTCCGAAGCTGAACCCCATTAATTTCATCTCCGGGGGGAACCCCCTGCTTCGTTTGGGGAGCCACTAGCTGCTCCGGCTGAGATTGCTGGGGTTTAAAGGAAGCCGAACCTGATGACATCACAGCTTCCTATTGGCCCGCAGGGCGTGGCAGCTTTGAAACTCCGCCATTACAAGAATCCAGATAGCGGAGCGGCTACCGGCACCTCCTATGGAGGTATCTCCAGAAGCAGTGGGTGCCAGGAACTGAAATGAATGGGGTTCAACTCTGAAGACCCCCTATTCAAAGCCGAGGTGAAAAAAAAAGAGCCCGCCGTGGATTGCCTCTTTAAAAAGATTCTGCCCCCTATGGGGAGATTTGCAATAGGTTGATAGGACGCCGGCATAGAACACGTCTAGAATTTATATTTGTTTAACCACCAGAAGCTCCGTGCCGCGATTGCTCCAGGAGAGATGAGGGCGCGATCAGGCTCTGGAGACGGGAGGTGGAGAGGGCTCCGAAGAAGAGGCCGCCCTGGAGAAAAGGAGCGAGTGCCCATGATGTACTTGGTACATAACGAGGGCCTCTGGCGTGCCACGTGCCATGCAGTACCACGTGCGTCATTAGATCACTGCCGAGGTCCAATTATTTTAACGTGCAGGCCCACAATGAACTAATGATGGGGATCGGTTTAACAGGTTAACCCGTTGCCTGCCAGAGGAGAATCAATATATGTTGCAGGCCTCTTTAGCAGTAGAAGGGTTAAACCGAGGGGATCACACACACACACACACACACACACACACACACACACACACACACACACACACACACACACACACACACACACACACACTTCAATCATTTCAAACACCTGGGAGAAAAAGTGCTGCTTTGTTTTCAGTGGCAACAAGTAGAATGGTTCAAACAGATTTCACCAACTTCAGGAGGCAGTCACAGAAATACTTAGTCTCTCCTTCACACAAATGCGATAGTGACTGCACTGTATGTGCATCAGTGTGTATCAATGTGCCTGTATCAGTGTGTTAATGTGTGTATCAGTGTGCTAATGTGTGTGTATCAATGTGCCTGTATATCAGTGTGTTCAATTGTGTATCAATGTGCCTGTGTAACAGTGTGTTAATAAATGCATCTGTCTGTGGATCAGTATTAATGTGTGTGTATATCAACATGTCTGTCTAGTTTTGTGTACCAGTATGTGCATCCGTGTATCAGTGTGTCTATGCGTCTGTAATCAGTGTGTCTCTTGGTGTATCTTTGTGTATCAGTGTGTTAATGACTATGTATCAATGTGCCAGTGCATCAGTGTTAATGTCTGTGCATCAGTGTGTTAATATGTGTGATCAATGCCTCTGCTGTCTGTGTATCAGTGTGTTAGTGTGTGTATCAGTCTAGGTTTGTGTATCAGCATGTTAATGTACATGTTTCAGTGTTTGTGTGTGTGTATAATCTGTGTATGAGTGTATGTGTTTATCAGTGTGTTAATGGGCGTATATCAATGATGGTGTGACTGTGTGCAATGCATTTAAAAAGCATCAGATTCTGGCCTTAGGGTTCAACAGCTACAAATAGAAGGCAGAGGACACCATTAAAAATTGAGCTTACAAAACCTCCCCCAAGTCCCTGCTGCCTGTTTGCTCCTAAATACAAAGTGCATAAGATTCCTCAGAATACATCCAGTTATATACAATGCTCACACACCATTATCATATAATCACTGCAGACCCTGTGCTCCCCGCACCCCAGTCACACACTTACTGGAAGTAGAATTCAAGGACAGTGTAAAGCCCTTGTGTCCTCAGGTGTAATCAGTCCCCTACTGGGGAAACCAGACTTGCCGTTGAAAGGTTCCACTTTTGCTTGTCTGGGAAAAGGGGTTTGGCCAATGTCTGTCTGTTTCACAGGGGGTGTTTAAAGGGACAGTGATTGACGTGGATTTTTAAAAAAGTAGTAACAACAGGTCTGATTATAGAAACGCTTAATCCCGAAAGGGAGAGTACTTTTTTCTTAATAAATATTTTTTTCTTCTTTTTTTAAGGGGGTGAATTTGTATTACTATTATCATTTATTTGTAAAGGGCCAAGATATTCTGCAGTGCGGCGTAATGGGATTTGATAATTACATAAACAGAGTTACCTTGGCCCAGTGGCGTAACTAGACATGCGCGGGCCCCTGGGCAATTTTTTTTAGGACACCATTAATATTAATTCTGACTGCAATTTTTTTCTCCCTCACCTCATCCTCTCCCTGATCCTCTCTCTCATCATCATCCCTCATCATCTCTTCCCCTCCCCATCATAATCATCTCTCCCCCTCCTGTCCCCTTCATCATCTCTCCCCCTCAACATCTCTCCCCCTCCTCCTCATCTCTCTTCCTCATCATCTATCCTCGTCATCTCTCCCCCTCCCCCTCATCTCTCTTCCTCATCATCTATCCTCGTCATCTCTCCCCCTCCCCCTCATCTCTACCCCTCCCCCATCTCATCTCCACCCCTCCTCAGCATCTCTCCCCCACCTCATCTATCCCCTTCCTCCTCATCTCTCCCCCTCCTCCTCCTCATCATCTCTCCCCCACCTCATCATCAAATGACCAGCGTCTGGCTGACAGTTTATTTTCAAATATTGTTAAGGCAATAATGCTGTGACCAAAATTTTTACTTCCAGAAAACTGTATAATCTCAGTTTGTAGGTGGGGGTGTAAGTAAACCTCGCGGTAGGCACACTAAGCCTTTAAGAAAGGCAGAGGTCCAAAGATGGGCCCCTCGCCCACATAAGGGCTGCTGTGCCTCCAGAGAGTGGGAGCAGTGATGGCCGGCAGTCCTCCCCCCCACCACGAGGGTTTAAGATTAGTGCTTGCGCCAACAGGGGGAGGGACCATGGCACGGGGTATTTAAACCATGCGCGCGCTCAAGCCCAGCATTGACTTTGTTAAGCGATTACTATACCAAGACAAATTTCCTTAGCCAATTTCAATCTGGCTTCTGCCCCAAACGCTCAATGGTAACTACCCTGCTAAAAGTTTGCAATGAAATCCAGTGTGGAATGGAACGGGGACAACTCACTGGTGCAATATTCCAGCACCAGTTTAAGTTCTTTCAAATCTAAGGCTGTCTCACACTTTAATCTGGTCTGTAACTGTTTCATACGCCCATAATATATATTTTCTTTAACTGTGCATGCAATGTCTTGTATATAATGTATACCCTGTTCATTTATGTAACTGTATTTGTAACCATGTATTATTTGTCTTAACTCTGTGCCCAGGACATACTTGAAAACGAGAGGCAACTCTCACTGTATTACTTCCTGGTAAAACATTTTATAAAACAATAAATAAATAAATATTCCTAGATTTTGCAAAGGCTTTTGATACTGTTGATCATGTTATCTTGCGTAACAAACTCCAGTGCTCTGGACTAGGGAAGCATGCTTTACACTGGTATCAGTCCTACCTATCAGGTAGATCCCAACATGTGTCTATCTCAGGCTTTAACTCCAGCCCCCTGGATATCACCTGTGGTGTCCCGCAAGGCTCTGTTCTGGGCCCCCTACTCTTCTCGGTGTTCATCAATGATCTTCCCACAGCTTGTAAGGAAGCTTCAATACACATGTATGCAGATGACACAATCCTATATGCACACAGCCACTTGGAAGCACTTCTTTCAATTATGTATTATTTGTTATTTATTTTATTATGTCACGTGTATTACTGCAGTGAAGCGCTATGCACACTAATGGCGCTATATAAATAAAGACATACATACATACAAATAAGGACATATACAGAAGGGAATGTGGCCCTGCTCGTGAGAGCTTACTATCTAGAGGGAATGAGGGATATTGTTGAAGCAAAAAATGTAAAGTGGCTGCTCATTGTTGTGGGGGGGGGGGGGAGAGTATACCTCAGGTTGGAGTATGGTCCAGTCAGACAGCTGATCCCATTAAGGTTTGGGGGTGGGGATGTTAGGGGGTGTTACATAGCTTGGGGATTGGTCCAGCCGCACAGTGGGCCCCATGGGGTTGGAGGAGAGGAGTTGGATGTTGGTAAATAAAAATAAAGCAGTGGGTTCCCCTATTAGTACGATCACGCTTTCACCTCTGAAAGGGGGAATATGACTGTACCTCCCACATGCTAGAGGCAGAGGCGGGTTACCCGCAAGGGTGGCGACAATAGCGGCAAATTTTGGGGGAGGCAAATTTATTTTCTGTGTGTTGAGAGGGGGGTCTTAACTTTTCTGAATCGGCCCCCCTCCTGCAGCCTTGCATAGTCATGGCAGCCACTACGCTGCAGAGAATGCCCGCCCCCAAGCCTACGGGTGGCAAAAAGGCAAGTCCGCAACTGGCCAGAGGAGCCATTCTGTATAGCATTGTGTTTTATTCTATCCCTTCTACAGGGTTATTAAAAAAAGTCTCAATCATCAGCGGGGCTGTCCCTCAATTCCTAAACTGGGCGATGATGAATATTGCAGCGCCGCTGGGTTTTAAGGATATCCCAGCTTCAGCACAGGCGGCTCAATCAAAGAGCAGTGAGATTTGGGGATTCTGGATAAAAAAAAATAACAACAGAAAAATGTCCTGATTTTTATCAGTGAGACTGAAATTCAGTGAGAGCTGCTGCTGCTGAATTGCTGGTATGCAAAGGCCGCTAAGCAATGCCTTTCAGCGCACGTGTAACCCAAAAATATATAGAACGTTTCGCTTATTGGAGAAGACACACACTCAGAGAGGCAGTGTTACTCACTGGAGGGTGCTCTCACCGTACATACCCTTTACCTGCACCTAGTTTGCAAATACTGCTCCTATTTTAATGTTCTGTATCTACTAAAACCAGGTGTATCTATTAACCTATTTCTGTCCGAATGAGCGGAGAGCGGTCCCTCATTGGCTGATGCTCAGAACCTTCAGCCACTAACAGCACCTTGAAAATCAATGATTCATTTGCAAAATGTTCAGCAGGTTACGGGGAAGTTATCCCCACTTCTATTTTATGTCGTGAAAGCGTAGAAATAATATCAATGAGTCAAGGGTTCAAAGTATCAACGTGAGTTTATCTGCACCAAGGTACAACTGAGAGAGAATTCAAAAATGAACTCATGCCTCTTAAAACATATTGCTTGGTATCACATTTTTATACATTTCAAAATGAGTAATACGCCCCTTAAGGGGGCTGGCTTAGAGATAAAAAACAATATGATGACTTATACAAAAATCCTTATTAATACATAAATATGCGTCACATGCTATATTCTTATCCTATATATCACAGCAATGTGGGCCCCTTAACTTCTTGACTTAAGGAGTAACCCTGTTAGCCTTTTGCGTGTGTAGCCATGTGTAAAATTGGTGTTACATATCTCTCTCTCTCTGTGCAGTAATCCCTGGTAAGAGGGCAGGGTTGCCAGAAGTCATCATGGAGGTTTGCCCTCAACCCCTGTGATGTGTAACATGTAGCAAAGGAAGTGACAGCATGCTCTGTGTCCACTGTTAGTGACTCAGAGGTGGGTCTTTCTGGAACCTATATATTACGCATCACTTCCTAAAGTTAGGAGTTCTAGCCTGTCTGCAGTGTTCAAGAGTGTTGATCCAGAGTTCAAGTGTCAGTTGCAGAGAGTGACAAGCAGACCCCACTGTGTCCAGGGCTCTGGCACAGCTGGTAGTCTCCCTTAGGGGAGAAGTGGCAGAAATATACCTGGCTGATTAGAGTCAGGAGGGACCTTCCTAATGAAGTTCAGCTACAAGATGTGCGGCTAAGTACCGGCCGCTATGATGGGCAGTCTGCCATGCAAGATGCAAATAAAGATGCCCTTGCTACAAAGATCCTTCTTGCCTGAGACTGGAGTTATTCAGGAAGAAGATGCACCCGGGAGTTCTCTTCCAGAAACTCTTCCCTGCTATCGTGGGGATCTGGAAGGGGTGGAGGCGCTGTACCAACTGTGAGTAGAACTCAGCACTACCTCATACGCCTGTCATGGTGAAATCCCCACTACCAACGAGCGGGAGACTCAGGAGTCCTGTGAGCCAGCAGGTGCACCACACTACACTGAGATGTAACTGGGGGGGGGGGGGGCAGATTATGCACATAGGGGCCAATATGAGATTGGGGGGGCTTCCTACCGTTACACGGGTATCTGTCAGATAAGTAAAACTAAGGTCAGCAGAAAATGTCTAAGGCCGAGTCCATAGAAGGACAGGCCGTGCTGAGCCGTGCGGACGCTCCGCGCTGAGCCCCTGCATCCTCAATGAGGATGCCTTGAGAGGGGGCTCACGCGAGCGTCCGCAGGCGTGCTGAGGCTTTGGAGTTTTCAGCCGAGCGCCAAGCTGTTTTTCAGAGCGCTGTCGGCTGAAAACATCCAATCAGCCTGAAGCAGCGTCAACGTCACGGCGCCATCGGCGCTGTGACGTTGACATCAGTGCATCGCAGATGATTGGCCCAGCGACGTCACTGCCCCGCCTCCAACCACCTCCCCCCGGCTCCCTTCGCGCACGCTGGCTCGCCTGCAAGTCCGTGGAATCGCGCTGACTTAAGCAGGCGAGCCTCAGCGTTAGCCCGCATCCGCTCTCCCCACCCCTCTATGGCCCGGGCCTAAGGCAGGAAAAACTCTTTACGAATGTAATTATTTCAATTTCATGACAGTAGGAATTATACAAGGGCTAGTTTACACCAGGAGCGATACTCTGCAGCATATCAATCATTCACAAATAAACAGATATACATACATTCAAACACTCAAAATGGCTACTGCGCCAAAATGGTGGTGATGATAGTCTGTCTTCATATAGCCTGAGCCACACACATTATCTCAATCTTCACAATGTCTGTACAAATAAATCCAGAAACACGTGTTTTATTGGTAACATGATCTTCCCATCAAATAAATGGCATTTTATGGAGCTTGCTTGTAAGCTCATGTATCTCCCATTTACAGTGGAAGGAAAATATACTTCTTGTCGTGTGCCCAATGCTGTAGGATCTGATCAGCACTGTGCAAAGCATTATGGGGTGTGAATGTTTCAAGCTCATCTGTGATTGATTGTACTGTGCGCTGCACCGCTCTTCTCATGGTTGTGCTGTGGCTGCTGGACCACTACTGTAGAGTAACTAGAAGCATCCGTCGGTCCCTGTCCTGGTTAAAACAGGTCATTTTGACAAATTCAGCAAGAGCTTTGGGACCGTGCGAAAAGCTGTACTGTCCCACAAATGTAGGATGTTTGATAGCCTTCATTTCCTGAGCTGTGATGCAGAGTTAAACATGGCAGCCACGTTCATATTTAGAACGTTCCACATGGCATTTCAGGCTGGGTGTTGGAATCGGGATTGTAGAGGGAGAAAGGGGGTGGCCCGGTATTAAAGAGGTTGCACCCCATATGGCCATCCCCTGACCTCACCAGAGAGACAAGAGGTTAACTGGACTGCGGTCCAGGGACGAGGTTTGCACCTTGTTGTACCTTGAAAATGTATGTTCCCGTTCCCATGTTTCATTATAAGCATGTATTTTAATGTTTTAAAGTGCATTTCTGTATCTCCAGTTCTGGAGGTCGCAGAGAGTTCATATTTGGCCAATATGTGGAGTCACTGTAGGCATTAAAAACTGGCAAAGGTCGACCCACTGAGCCCACCAGAATGGAAGTTATTAATATGTGTAGATATTAAAGTGTATATGTATTTTATTTTGGATCTGTTCTGAAAATGCAGACGCCATTTGCTAGGCTAATAAGTCATGAAGGGCAGACGGCTGAGTAGCCTAAGCACGGTGATCACAAAGTTACTGCCTTGATTGTTACCCAATGTCTAGGGATTAAGTATTAGTCAATCAACAAATTATGCCAGTCTAATTGTTACCTGAGGGCATGGGTTAGTCTGTGTCTCCACGTTAGATAATTGTTCACCAATAGGCTGTGTTCAATGTTAAGAATAGGGTTGCACAGGTGTATAAACTGTGTCAACCCTACAGTTTTTGAGTTATGCTTCCGATACCATCTTGAATGTCACTGGATTGCTGGAGTTGTGCTTCTGATTCCATCTTGAATGTCACTGGACTGTTGGAGAATTGCTATTGGATACTTCTCCATCCCCCAACCCTAAGTAAGTGTTATCTTCTTGTCTGTTAATTGTACTATATTGCTGTGTTCACCTTATTTAAGGAATAAATTATATTTTATTATATCTAAGCCTCGTTCAGTTCAACCCAGATATTTGGTGTTCATTATATCTTGTCATAAGCTACCGTGACAGTGATCCAAGGCTATACTGTTTGATGTGGACTCCCAAAGGAGAGGAACTAGGGGACAGCCCAGCAGTCGCACTGGAGCACGGTGCACAACTTCTGCAGTGAAACTTCTTTGCAGTCACTTGCACATAAAGAAATTATCATAGGGGGGATAAAAAAGTCAGAATGAGAATCAAAATAATAACGGAAGGGAGTAACTGCGGATGTGCAGAATTAGCCTGCACATGTAACCAACGCTGCCTGCGCATGCGCACCACTCATTTTCACTATCATAGGGAAAAACGTGGCACTCTGCACTTGTGCATACACGGACATAAATTCACACATACACATCTCCTCCTGAACGCGTACGCTGACGGGTACGTGACTCCTGACATACACAGACATAATTTTGCACATCTGCAGACGTGCCTATTACTGCACGCATGCGCAGATGCGCCCCTTTGCACACACGCGGCCGTTTACCTGCACATGCGCAGACGCAGCTATCGTATCACATATCCATACGCACACGCACACGCACACTACAAATAGCAAAAACATAAAAATCACCCATTTCTAAAAACACAAACCCAAGTGCAAAACATGCAAGGTGTGTAAAAATTTAATTTTTAATCAATTTCCTGGGTAAGATTCTTGTGATCTTGAGCAGGTCACTTCATTTCCATGTGTCTCGGGCATCAATATTTCAGTAAAAATCCCAGAACAGGGCATTGCCTGGCCATTACTGCTCAGTGTGGCACCCGAGCATTCACAGGATTATTATAGGCTACACTTTAATAGGTTAACTTACTATAATAATACATAAATGACTAACGGGTTGTCCCTCGCCTTCCGGTTTACCAATGGCGGCATCCTCTTCTGCTCAACCAGATGGCTGGGCCATCACTTCTTCAGCTCGCCTCCGGACCTCACTCACCCACCCCCATTACTCTCTACATTGGCAAGGTGAAGGAATTCTGCAGATCACTGGACTACTAACGGTTATTAACACTTGGTGCTGGAATGTCTACAGGTCCAGAGTTCCCCAGACATGCCAGCACAATGGCCATGTGATCATTACAGCAGTGACCACGACTGACACGCTCCCAGGGTCAGGAAGAAACGAGCGCATGATCATGAAATAGCGCGGCTGCATGAAATAGGGGTTACCTCTATGATTTTCTGATAATAACTTAGGGGACTCATTCTAAAAGCTCGGAAGTCAATGTAGGTTTGTGGCTGGTTGCAAGGCAATTGGCTGCTTCAGAGCTTATATACTGCACCGACACACTTTATTCGAGCAAATACCCAGTATGTACCTGGCAGATACCTGGAATGCGCCGCTCCTCACCTCTGACAAGCCCCGTTGCGTTTGCCTTCCCAGCCTGGGTTCATGCCTGGCTGACGGACGGCCTGGCTGACGGACGGCTGATCTGTTAAATGATAATGATTAGGATTTAATAGGTTGCAATGCTTCGTGTGTCTACCAGATGGCATAAATTCATGAATTGTAATGCAGTATATATATATATATACTGTGCAGTATTGCAGCCAGCGGGAATAAAATGCTTCAATCCCTGCCTGGAAAATACCTCAATGCACTCGGGCAGAAAACAGTCACAAACCTCAATACACCCGGGTATACCCGAATTCGTGGGACTAGCCGAGCTCGAATAAAGTGTGTCGCCAGTGTAATAAGCACTTTATCTTAGATCAGTGTTTTTCAAAAATGTTAGGTTAAGGAAGCCTAGAATATATTGTGAAAATCTGCAGAACCCCAACCCTCTCAATAGCAAGTGAGAGATTAGATGCATGGTAAGGAACCCCAACCCTCTCTAATAGCGCGTCTAAGATCAGCTGCATTGTAAGGAGCCCCAACCCTCTCTAATAGCGCGTCTGAGATCAGGTGCATTGTAAGGAACCCCAACCCTCTCTAATAACGCGTCTGAGATCAGATGCATTGTAAGGAACCCCAACCCTCTCTAATAGCGCGTCTGAGATCAGATGCATTGTAAGGAACACTAACCCGCTCTAATAGCGCGTCTGAGATCAGGTGCATTGTAAGGAACCCCAACCCTCTCTAATAGCGCGTCTGAGATCAGATGCATTGTAAGGAACCCCAACCCTCTCTAATAGTGTGTATGAGAGCAGATGCATTGTAAGGAACCCCAACCCTCTCTAATAGCGTGTCTCAGATTAGATGCATTGTAAACTCTTTTGTTACAATTTTCAAATGAAAACTACAAGGAACCCTTTAGGGATGCCCGGGGAACGCAAGGATTCCTAGGAACCCAGGTTGGAAAACACTGGCTTAGAAATATAGAAATTGATGGAACATTAGAATCACTTGGGCCACCTAGTTTGCCCACTCTTCTATGGACTGTGACATCTCAGACCCCATCTGTGGCTTATATTAATGTCATATTTAGGACAATTTTATCTACCTCAAGCATATTCGAACTCTTTGATTTAACCAACTAATATATATATTTTTTAGTTAAAAAAAATCCTCTATATGTGTATTAAAAATGCTTGGGACAGACCAACAAAATCATACATCTGAGACAAACCAAAAGGATCGAACAGGGGGTAGAATAAACCAGAAGGTCAAATGGTTCTTATATGCTGTCAATTTCTAGGTCGCTATTCAGGAGTCCTTGACTGCTCCTTGGGGCAGGTTATGGCCACAAGACACCAAAAAAACAAAATTAGTCTCCATTAAAAAGGATAGTTTATTTTGGTCTTCACATTCTTATCCATGGCCAGCTTATGGTTGGCTTCTGATAAGCAGTCAACGTATTGGTGGACATGCATTGTAGTATTTGAATGGAGCTGTGGGTACGGGACCGAGGTTGGCAAATTAACATCAAAATGATTAACCGATGCCCCTGTGTGTCTGCACGTTGCTCTGTGTCATTTGAGAACTGGTTCTGGGAGGGAACAAATTGTGATGTCATAATTGACACCCATGCATGGGCCCCATTCAAAGTGCAGCAAACTTGGAGACGCAATAAGTGAACGGCGCACGAGGGGACGCCACTCCGGGATGGCTTTGTAAATGGGGCTGATTGACATCTTATTCTTACAAAAATTGGACACGTATAATTATTTTTTTAATACATATTTTCTTTTTAAAACTTTTAACATTTCCCTGGTAAGCACTTTTGAGACTTTTTGCAATTTTTACCTAATCTCTTTGGATAAGACAGCTGGCCCGTCTCCAAAACCATTTGTCAATAGGTTTTTTTTTTGCTCTGTTCTTTGTTTAAAAAGTAATTTTTTTTCTTTTTAATAGGATGAGAATAAGGGGGATTTCTGGAGCCAAACTACAACACTATTTACAGCACCGTGGGAATCACAATTTCGGAGATACCTATGGGTGAATTTACTTGATTTAAAATCTCCCACCAGGGGAAACAAAATGGCTTCATAAGCTGTGGGCCAATAGGAAGCTCCTTTAAAAGCTAGTCAAGTAATACTGGTAACTTCACCATTGGTTCCAAATAAAGAAAATAGGGGTTAGTTAGGGTGGATAGCGCCTTTAACTCTTTGGGTGCATTTGCGCCGTAGCTACGTCATGGAGTCTGGGCCCCCTCCCCTTCCCCGGTTCGCTACGTCACAAAGTCCCCGCTCTTTTTTCCAGGTGAAATAGCGTTTTGGGCTCCACAGGAGCGCGGAACACTATCTGTAAGTGAAACGGGGCGGGTAGCAGGAGCCCTCCCCCCCATTCCGTACCATCGTCGGCAGCGGAACGGTCACGGAATTGCGAGTGCCGGAGAGACCGCGACATTGTGGTGCTGCGCCCGCTCCAGCACGCCAAGGGTTAAACACGGGTCAGCAACGTTCGTTCCGTAAATGTGAAAAGCAACGCACTCGGATTTCATTTCGGGAGACAGATATCAGTAACGCGTCTGGTACGTGGTTCAGGATTATAAAAGAGCAGGACCTGCTCAGGGAGCAATATACTAACATTATATAAATTAAACTCAGTCTCCTTGGGGGGGGGGGGGGCAGGGGGATTTGCTGCTGTGATGTATTTGGTTTAACCAAACCCCAAATTAAAAAAAAGGTAAGACCCATTAAGCTGGCAGCACCGTGGCCATTCCATCCCAGCGGTGGCTGCACCGGAAATAAAACCGCGGGATGCAGGTTGGAATAAAAACGGTGACCTATGAATGCAAATGAACGTTTGCTCCATAGGAGATTACACCGCGTGCGGGGAAGGGGTTTATCGGCTGCTCTCCGACGGAGACATTAAGCTTCCTTTATCCACTTCAGCAGCAGAGGAGCGTAGTACGTGATAACGATATCTGCGCCTGCAGGCAAAGGGAGGAGACAACATGGGAATAAGATGTCTATAGGGGAGGAAGAGAAAAGAAAGAGAAATACAAAGAGCGAGAGACGCGGACATGGCACTCCCTGAACCAACGCCGTGCCCATGTACGACATGTCTCTAAACACCTTTCCATGGTAAAATAAAATACCCAATAATGATTGGATTTGTGTAATGATTAATTACATAGTGCCGCGCTGCACACGGGATTCTCAGACACGTGTGTGTCTGGCGCTGGAGAACCTAATGTTTGGTGCCTAGTCGCGCATGGAGGGGGTAAGTGCCGTGGTGTCGTGAACCTGCTTTATCTGCTTCAGCAGCAATGTGACCAGTAGAGCAGGGCTGACCCAATCCTGTACTCAAGTGCCACCAACAGGTTTTTCAGATATCCCTGCTTCAGCACAGGTTGCTCAATCAGTGGCTCACAGAATGATTGACCCCCCTGTGCTGAAGCAGAGATAACCTAAAAACCTGACCTGTTGGTGGCCCTTGAGGACTGGAGTTTTCCCTCCCCTGGTAGAGACTCTCTCCTCTCAACCCTCTTACTGGATAATTTAATAGGACGTATCAAATGCAAAAGTCCTTTTTTTTTTATTTTATTTTTTTTAACTCTGCCAAATTCAAAGTGAACTCTGCCAGGACGGTGAATGCAAGTCCCCAAGTTGGACCAACAAAAAAACATTAGATGTATCCAAGAAACCACATCCACTGAAAGCCACGTGACTACAATCCATCTGGGCAGTTGTGTGCCAGCGTTTTGCAGCCAGACTTTATGATGCAGGGCCGCCTGACGCCCTGTAAGAATAAAACGCACTAGGAACCCTTCTCGCTCACCTGCTCTCCGGAAGCCGGTCATCGCTTCCAGAACAGCCACCTTCAGGTTGAACGCCCCGGCCTGTGCTCCGTGCCACAGCATGGCATATTCACCCGACACATGGTACACGGCTAGAGGGAGGGCAGGGTGCTGCGAGACAGGAGGGCACAGGTCAGGGGCAGCCGTAGCTAACCAACAAAGCCCTTCACTATGATATTGCCGAGGATTCGTGGAGACACCTGGAGGGTGGAATCCCGGTGTGGCGTGGTGCCCTGCGTGGCGATCTCCCATGGATAATAACGCGGTAAAGTGACCATCTTAAACGAACCCAATAAAACGTTAACCAATCTTCACTTATGGCTCCACATGCACTAAATAGATTGTTCGCTCTTTGCGACAGTAACTCCTTTTGATGCACCATGCAGTGTTTCCCAATGGTATTATTCCTCCCTGTATTATGTCTGGCATATTGTCTTCCCAGCCCTGCGTGCACTGCAGGGGGCGATGCCCTATTACAGGGGAGCGCAAACTTTTGGAGCTTCGCCCCCCCCCCCCCCCTGCCTGCTCCCCTTCGCTCTCGCACCCCCCATACCTTGTTTGGCGGCATCAAATTACGCTGCGGGGTCACGTGATCCCCCGTTGCCATGGAGACGGACGTGAGACGTCACTCCACATGACGTGACGCGTCACAATAACTCTTCTGAATCCCGAGTATGAAGTTGCAGAGCCCCCACGCGATCCCCTGCAGCATTTATTTTAAATGTCTGGGTGAAGAGCACAGGGCCTCTGCAACCGCCCGCACCCCCACCCCCCAAAAAAAATCCAGCGCCCCCAACTTTGCGCAACGCTGCCCTATTAACCCTCAAGTGTGTTGTGTTCGTAGAGCGACAGGGCAGCTGGTTTCTCCATAGGCTTGTGTAATGAAGACCAACACCTTTAGCGCTACTCAACGCCTCGTCTTACCTTGTCCTTCACCTCCCGCACCAGGTCCAGGTACGGCATCCCCGGCTTCACCATCAGCATGTCGGCTCCTTCCCTCACATCTCGGTCCTGAGCAAACAGCAGCAAACCGTGAGAAGCAGGAGAGTCTGCGCCAGCAATCCGCAGCGTGTGATCTGTCTGAATCCTGCTACACTTACAGTAAGTGCACTGTGTCACGTACACCTCTGCACGGAATGTGTGCTGCATTTCTGACTGCCTCAATTTCGTTCTTTATCCGGAGAGAAAACCATGTGGATGGGGTCAGGGAGATAACGATATCAGATATTTACATGCGACACACACACACACACGCGCGCACACACGCGCACACACACACAGGCGCACACACACACAGGCGCACACACACACAGGCGCACACACACACAGACAGACACTCTCAGACAGACACACACTCTCAGACAGACAGACACACACACACACACTCAGGCACACACACACAAACTCAGATACACACACAAACTCAGACACACACACACGCACACTTTTG
Source organism: Ascaphus truei (assembly GCF_040206685.1). Taxonomy (NCBI): domain Eukaryota; kingdom Metazoa; phylum Chordata; class Amphibia; order Anura; family Ascaphidae; genus Ascaphus; species Ascaphus truei. The sequence goes on from NC_134503.1 coordinate 17,703,348, forward strand.
TCAGAGGGCTTGTTGTTTTTAGGGATATGCTCTCTACATGTGACCAATTTGTAGCACAAATCTGTGTGTTTCTTGTTTTGTTTTTTTTTGCAGCCTCTCTGGTGAAGGGGAGGGTAGAAGAGGGAAGAGATGGAGGGGAGGGTAGAAGAGGGAAGAGATGGAGGGGAGACAGATAAAGAAAGAAGAGAGGAATTCACGTGTGTGTATACATGGAGGAATATTGATATATGAAACTGATATATATTTATTTTAGACTAAGATGCGGTTTCATAGCCCTGGACGGCCGATCCCTGCCCCTCACCACAGCTCGGATGGCCAGTCCCCTCGCTCCAGGCGGCAGCTGGTAACATTTCCTATCCCCCGAGGCTGGCTTGGATTGGGCGGCGTCCCTTCAATAAGAGAATCAAAAGAAATAACGGTGAATGCTTGCGGTACTGTGTGTGGCTCCTCTGCGCGGGTCAGGATTCCATCTATGGGCCAGCGCCACAAAACGCGTAACCTCAAAGCGAGCGGCGTGCAAAAAACAACGGCTGTTGTACAGCTCATTAGACTAGGATTGTGTAATTGTGACAACGCTGCATTATCTTATATAATCAATCTCTTAGTTCGGAAGTTCTTTGGGGTGGGGATTTCCGTCTCACTGTGTTGACTGCACTTACTATTTTACAAATCACGGGTATGGTCTCTTTTGTAAAGTGGAGAGTACACTGTGGGGGCTAGATAAATGAAGCTACAGGAGGGCCCCGGGCATGTGATGGGTTCTGTTCTAAGGGCCCGCCGCAAAGCAAAAATCGCCGGTAAGTGGAACCGGCGATTTTCGGTATGTGCGCATGCGCAGACCGGCAATGCGCCGGTCTACGCATGCGCAACCTCGTACCGGTCCGTTCTGCTCATGCGTGACATCAGACTGGCCCGTTCTGCGCATGCGCAGACATGGCAGCCCTCTTCTCGGTTTGTTTGGTTTCAAACCCTTCATTCTTTTGCGGTCACTTCGGGTAATACCCAGCATACATCTCTCCATACTAATGGAAGTTGACTGAAGCTTCTGTATTATCTTGCATTTAGGGTTGAAATGTCACATGCATATGCGAGTATAGGCAGGGTACACCGGTGGACATATTTCCTTGAAGCAATGGAAGGTTCCCTTGAAATATCGTCATGTTTCTTCCAAATGCCACCCATCCCATCTTCATTAAATTGATTTAATTTAAAAATTCCCTATCCATTTTTAATTCTCCAGGCCAAAGTAGAGTCTTTTACTAGTTCGATGCCATTTCTTTTGATCTTTGCAGAGTTAGCACATTTGTTGGACATAACTTTGGTTCATATGGAAGCCCACCATCTTAGGTGCTGGAGATCTTCTGGGACGTGTCACCTAAAATTTGCAAATATTACTATTTTTTGCCACAAGTATTCACTGTTTATTTTGATTCCTTTTTCTTCCCAATGCAATGTCAAACAATTCTTCAAGTGTTGCAGGGAGGAAAGCTTTGGCGACATGGCGTCTCCCTGTGCACGCTCTCTTTGATCTATATCTCTCGTGTATCTTCATGTAATCTAATGGTTGATATGGCATTCTCGTAAATGTTCTTTATAATCCTAAAGTAGGCTTCTTCAACACTGTCTTTCTAATGCAGGTAGAATCGCCGAAATGTAGACCGAATCAAATGCTTTTTTGCAATCTATGAATACCAGAGTATCAGATCGTATTCATTACTTCGGGAAACCACTTCTTGTATGACCTGGGTGGGGTCTATTATGTTCTATCCACTGCAAAATCCAGCTGGTTCTCTAGGCTGGGCGAAGTCCAGGGTCGGTTTCAGCCAACTAATGAGTATCTTCATTAAAATCTTGTAAGTGCCGGGGATCCTTAGCACCCTCTTCCTTAACGCTGCCAAGACCAGGGCCCTAACAGACTCTGCTGAATGAGGACCATTGCTTTGCGTTGGGTTCCATATTTGGGGGTTGAGACCTTACTTGCCATGCCGGTCTCATTTCCATGTTGTTAGGTACCTTTCCCACTTTAGCCGGGTTATATTGTTCAAGTTTTCATAATACGGTTAAACCTACCAGCACAAGTGCCCATACACATCGTCCTGAACGCCTGTTGCCACCTTCCCAATACTTTCAGGCAGTGAGATAATGATTTGAGGGAAGATGTATATACCAAAATATGAATACGTACATCTGTCTAGCTACAGTGTCACTGGGACAAAAATGTCTCTGGGCAGATTACAGCGGGAGTGCAAAGGTCACAGAGCAGATTACAGCGCGAGTGCAAAGGTCACACAGTGCAAAGGTCGGAATAAACATTTACAGTTCTTCAAAGCAGCCCATTAAATGTGGTGTTGTAGGGCAGCGGTGCGCAAACTGGGGGGGCGCAAGATTATTTAGGGGGGGCGCGGGCTGCATGCGGGGAAACCTGGGGGCGGGCAGAGCGGTGCATGGGCAGCCAGAAGCTCCGTGCTGATGCTTCTCTGCTGTGTGTCTTGCAGAGGAGGCGGGGCCTTGCTGCAGGGGCGGGGCTTTCCTTCCCTGCACACACACATCCCTCCTCCTCCTGTGTTACCTGTCCCAGTTTTCAGCAGCATGGAGGACAGGAGCAGGCTTACAGTAGTACTACCCTCCCCCCCCCCAGGTGAAAGTCTGTGACTTATGATTGTGTGTTCTGTCTGTGTTGTGATTGAGTGTATGTGTGTGGTTGTGATTGTGTGTGTTGTGAGTGTGTTGGTTGTGATTGATTGTGTGTTGTGTGTGGATTGTGTGTGTGTTGTCTGTGTTGGTTGTGATTGAGTTGGATTGAGTGTGTGTGTGTGTTGTGATATTAGTGTGTGTGTTGTGATATTAGTGTGTGTGTTGTGATTGAGTATGTGTGCTGTGATTAAATGCAGCAGTGCGCAAACTGGGGGGCATACAGTCTCCAAAACTTGGCGCTTCGGGAGACAAACAAAATTGACTTTGAAGCGCGCTCAGCAGCAGTCAATGCACACAAGCACACACACACACAGCCCCGATCCATGCCCCCCCCCCCCCGCCCCGCTTGCAAAATTATGCAGGACACCCTGTGCTCATGCTTGGAGAGTTGGTGATGTCACCGCTCTCAGCGGTGTGGACACAGCCTCATTTTGCAAGCGCGAGCTGTTGAAATATATATTAAGACATATTTGTATTTACATTGTATACCGTTTAATAAAGGTTTTTTTTTTTTCATGTGATTTTGATTACATCAGGCAGGGGGGGGGGCCCGAGAAATGTCATGGATGAAAAGGGGGCTCGGCATAAAAAGTTGGCTCACCCCTGTTGTAGGGAATAAATTCTACTTTTACAGTTTAGCTCCACTTTAGCACAAACTGTGAATATAATGGGTCCAGAGTCCAGCAGCACAATAAAAACTAGGCAGCCAATTCTAGTTAACCCCTTCCTTCTGGGCAAGAGCCATATTGCCCTGAAGTTCACTGCTGGAAAAAAAATAATCAAAGTTTCCTTTACAAGCAGCTACCCCGTGGCATGTACCGTTTTAAGACCAAGGTTCATATTTACTGAACGGTGCCGAACCCTAAGGCCCATTGCAGCCTGTTCATTTGAATGGTTTTATATAGAAGTTTTATAGACGATGTAGCAGACTTCATTGTCCCCTCAGGCGGGATACACTGCATTGAATCCTGTGTGTTTCAGCAGATATGAAGGAGCGGCTCAGCCAGTAAAGGCGCCGACTCTCAAAACAGCAACACTGAGTTTGACGCAGGGGGAGCCTGGTTTAAATATGGCTATCATGGCATAGCACCGCTTAGCAAACGTGGGCCTACATGCATGCAAGACATTTGAAAGGACTTTGGCCCTACGCGGGGCTGCACTTTCAACTACCGACGGGAGAGGTGGTCTTGGAAAGGTGCGCGCTTACAACTGAGTGAATAAGGCAATGAAGGGGTTAATAAGAGACTCACCTGAATGGTCCATAGAAACAGGAAGCAAACTTAGCACTGTAACTCATAACGGACACCTGTGTGAACATCAAAATAGCGTTAAGAGTTTTGTATACTTGTACCCTATCTATGTCCCCTTCAATTCCGAAATATATATATATTTTTTTTAAGTGTAAAACATTTTCTGCAGGGATAATTAAAAATGGCTGCCGCCTTAATTTATGAATACAAACACTTTATAACTGCCATCTGATCACTCCAACATTACAATGGCCGCAGCACCGCTATATGAACCATCGAAGTAAGACTGGGGTGTCACGTAGTTAGAAGGATGAAGGCCTGTTCAGCGTTGACGGATAAGGCAGCAGGTTTATTTTAGTGGGATTACATGTATTGCACACTTGGAACTCACTTTGTTGCCCAGGTCGAGGGCAATCAAGGCTTTCTTTATGGCCCCGATGCGCCCGTCCATCATGTCGGAAGGGGCAATCACATGACACCCTGTAACACATCCAGATGAGCATGTTATATAGGGGGCTCGCCATGCCGCTATCCTACACGGAGAAGTTACAAAGTGCTAGCCCTCCTGGAAAAAGTCTCTGCAGTGAGGGAGATTCTCCATATTCACTTCTTCTAAAAAAGTGCAGTCCCTCCTAGGACTCAAGATCAAAAATAGGGACGCCCTACACCACCTGTCATATAACAAATCAGGGCCACCAACAGGTGGGGAGAGCCGGGACAAGTGTCCCGGGCCCGGTGGCTATGGGGGGGGGAGGGGCCTGGCTGCCGGTCCTCTTGTTTCCGCCGCGCCCCGGCTTTCCCCTAGCTGCAGGTCTCCCTCGCCGAGCTTCTGAAGCACAATCTCCCGCCCCCCCTGGGGGTCGCGCACCCCACTTTGCGCACCGCTGAGATAACGTACCGTTTGTATAAACGCGGCATATTGGATGGGTGAGGAACTTACCTGCTCGGGCATAAGCCACGGCCACCTCTGCTAACCGCTGGCAACTGGTCTCATTCTGGATGGTCCCATCCTCTCGTAGGATACCTAGGGGGGGCGGGAAATAATACTATTTTACCTTTTGGAATATGTTGCTACTGAGACCCTAATCATGTGGTAAAGACAACTCATTTGCTTACAATTATTATTATTTTAAACTTTTAACTGGCAAATAAATAGAATTTTTTTTTTTTTTAAAGATTTCAAATAACTCCAACAGAATGGGAATATGAATCTGATCCTACACTTGAAAATGTAGAAGCAGACATTTCCCACAGGACCACAATGAACCAAACAGCAGCGATTAGTGTAAAATAATTCCCACATTCTGATATTTCCCTGAAGAGCTGCACAAAAATTAATCTGAACAACACTTCTTAAAATAAACCTACAGTACTTACAGACCAGCATTTACAGTTGGTGTACACACGTACACACACACACACACACACACACACACACACACACACACACACACACACACACACACACACACACACACACACACACACACACGTACACACACACACACGTACACACACACACACACACACACACACACGTACACACACACACGTACACACACACACACACACACACACACACACACACACACACACTTTTATAAACTGCCACAAGAGAGCAGAGCAGCCTTTACTTAAGTTTATAGTCCTTGCTGCGGCGACGCTACCAGTGACGTCACTCGTCGCCGTCGCACTCTAGTATGCGATGTAGCTGGCTGCAAGGGGCGGTGACGTCAGGTAGGGGGAAGGCAGAGGTGCGGTGTGATTGGCTCGCTGCAAGTCACATGGGGCTTCTGCAGCTGCAAATATCAAAATCTTTCTGCTACAGAGATTTTGGTAGCTTTGTCGCTGCTCGTCGCCATCGCTCTTACTATGTGCGATCGCTACAGGCTACATTGGGTTGCTTTGCGGCTGCACGCCGTCGTCGTAGCCAGGACTATAAACTCAGCCTTACGCTTTGCTGGAGGTGCTAGTAAAGCAGCCCTACAGGTTGCATTGTTTGTTTTGTTTATTTATAGGTTTAAAGCAGGGGGTCTCCGGAGCTTAACTTCAGGTCCAGAGACCACTTGCTTCTCACCTCCGTATAGGGTGCCCACACCTCTCTGCTGTTTAAATGTCCCGTGGGCCAATAGGAAGGTATGACGTCACCACTTCCTATTGGTCTGTGAGACGCAGGACATTTAAAGCCATTATGTTGGCCCCAAGAAGCCCCGGAGCCACTACCTGCAGAGATACCGGCACCCCCTACGGAGGTAAAGTTCAGCCCCGGAGCCACTACCTGCAGAGATACCGGCACCCCCTACGGAGGTAAAGTTCAGCCCCGGAGCCACTACCTGCAGAGATACCGGCACCCCCTACGGAGGTAAAGTTCAGCACCGGAGCCACTACCTGCAGAGATACCGGCACCCCCTACGGAGGTAAAGTTCAGCCCCGGAGCCACTACCTGCAGAGATACCGGCACCCCCTACGGAGGTAAAGTTCAGCACCGGAGCCACTACCTGCAGAGATACCGGCACCCCCTACGGAGGTAAAGTCTCCAGCACCGGAGCCACTACCTGCAGAGATACCGGCACCCCCTACGGAGGTAAAGTCTCCAGCACCGGAGCCACTACCTGCAGAGATACCGGCACCCCCTACGGAGGTAAAGTTCAGCCCCGGAGCCACTACCTGCAGAGATACCGGCACCCCCTACGGAGGTAAAGTTCAGCCCCGGAGCCACTACCTGCAGAGATACCGGCACCCCCTACGGAGGTAAAGTCTCCAGCACCGGAGCCACTACCTGCAGAGGTACCGGCACCCCCTACGGAGGTAAAGTTCAGCCCCGGAGCCACTACCTGCAGAGATACCGGCACCCCCTACGGAGGTAAAGTTCAGCCCCGGAGCCACTACCTGCAGAGGTACCGGCACCCCCTACGGAGGTAAAGTTCAGCACCGGAGCCACTACCTGCAGAGATACCGGCACCCCCTACGGAGGTAAAGTTCAGCCCCGGAGCCACTACCGGCAGAGATACCGGCACCCCCTACGGAGGTAAAGTTCAGCACCGGAGCCACTACCTGCAGAGATACCGGCACCCCCTTCGGAGGTAAAGTCTCCAGCACCGGAGCCACTACCTGCAGAGATACCGGCACCCCCTACGGAGGTAAAGTCTCCAGCACCGGAGCCACTACCTGCAGAGATACCGGCACCCCCTACGGAGGTAAAGTCTCCAGCCCCGGAGCCACTACCTGCAGAGGTACCGGCACCCCCTACGGAGGTAAAGTTCAGCCCCGGAGCCACTACCGGCAGAGATACCGGCACCCCCTACGGAGGTAAAGTTCAGCCCCGGAGCCACTACCGGCAGAGATACCGGCACCCCCTACGGAGGTAAAGTTCAGCCCCGGAGCCACTACCTGCAGAGATACCGGCACCCCCTACGGAGGTAAAGTTCAGCACCGGAGCCACTACCTGCAGAGATACCGGCACCCCCTACGGAGGTAAAGTTCAGCCCCGGAGCCACTACCTGCAGAGATACCGGCACCCCCTACGGAGGTAAAGTTCAGCCCCGGAGCCACTACCTGCAGAGATACCGGCACCCCCTACGGAGGTAAAGTTCAGCCCCGGAGCCACTACCTGCAGAGATACCGGCACCCCCTACGGAGGTAAAGTCTCCAGCACCGGAGCCACTACCTGCAGAGATACCGGCACCCCCTACGGAGGTAAAGTTCAGCACCGGAGCCACTACCTGCAGAGATACCGGCACCCCCTACGGAGGTAAAGTTCAGCCCCGGAGCCACTACCTGCAGAGATACCGGCACCCCCTACGGAGGTAAAGTCTCCAGCACCGGAGCCACTACCTGCAGAGATACCGGCACCCCCTACGGAGGTAAAGTTCAGCCCCGGAGCCACTACCGGCAGAGATACCGGCACCCCCTACGGAGGTAAAGTTCAGCACCGGAGCCACTACCTGCAGAGATACCGGCACCCCCTACGGAGGTAAAGTCTCCAGCACCGGAGCCACTACCTGCAGAGGTACCGGCACCCCCTACGGAGGTAAAGTCTCCAGCACCGGAGCCACTACCTGCAGAGATACCGGCACCCCCTACGGAGGTAAAGTCTCCAGCACCGGAGCCACTACCTGCAGAGGTACCGGCACCCCCTACGGAGGTAAAGTTCAGCCCCGGAGCCACTACCGGCAGAGATACCGGCACCCCCTACGGAGGTAAAGTTCAGCACCGGAGCCACTACCTGCAGAGATACCGGCACCCCCTACGGAGGTAAAGTCTCCAGCACCGGAGCCACTACCTGCAGAGATACCGGCACCCCCTACGGAGGTAAAGTCTCCAGCACCGGAGCCACTACCTGCAGAGATACCGGCACCCCCTACGGAGGTAAAGTTCAGCCCCGGAGCCACTACCTGCAGAGATACCGGCACCCCCTACGGAGGTAAAGTTCAGCCCCGGAGCCACTACCTGCAGAGATACCGGCACCCCCTACGGAGGTAAAGTCTCCAGCACCGGAGCCACTACCTGCAGAGGTACCGGCACCCCCTACGGAGGTAAAGTTCAGCCCCGGAGCCACTACCTGCAGAGATACCGGCACCCCCTACGGAGGTAAAGTTCAGCCCCGGAGCCACTACCTGCAGAGGTACCGGCACCCCCTACGGAGGTAAAGTTCAGCACCGGAGCCACTACCTGCAGAGATACCGGCACCCCCTACGGAGGTAAAGTTCAGCCCCGGAGCCACTACCGGCAGAGATACCGGCACCCCCTACGGAGGTAAAGTTCAGCACCGGAGCCACTACCTGCAGAGATACCGGCACCCCCTACGGAGGTAAAGTCTCCAGCACCGGAGCCACTACCTGCAGAGGTACCGGCACCCCCTACGGAGGTAAAGTCTCCAGCACCGGAGCCACTACCTGCAGAGATACCGGCACCCCCTACGGAGGTAAAGTCTCCAGCACCGGAGCCACTACCTGCAGAGGTACCGGCACCCCCTACGGAGGTAAAGTTCAGCCCCGGAGCCACTACCGGCAGAGATACCGGCACCCCCTACGGAGGTAAAGTTCAGCACCGGAGCCACTACCGGCAGAGATACCGGCACCCCCTACGGAGGTAAAGTCTCCAGCACCGGAGCCACTACCTGCAGAGATACCGGCACCCCCTACGGAGGTAAAGTCTCCAGCACCGGAGCCACTACCTGCAGAGATACCGGCACCCCCTACGGAGGTAAAGTTCAGCCCCGGAGCCACTACCTGCAGAGATACCGGCACCCCCTACGGAGGTAAAGTTCAGCCCCGGAGCCACTACCTGCAGAGATACCGGCACCCCCTACGGAGGTAAAGTTCAGCCCCGGAGCCACTACCTGCAGAGGTACCGGCACCCCCTACGGAGGTAAAGTCTCCAGCACCGGAGCCACTACCTGCAGAGGTACCGGCACCCCCTACGGAGGTAAAGTTCAGCCCCGGAGCCACTACCTGCAGAGATACCGGCACCCCCTACGGAGGTAAAGTTCAGCCCCGGAGCCACTACCTGCAGAGATACCGGCACCCCCTACGGAGGTAAAGTTCAGCACCGGAGCCACTACCTGCAGAGATACCGGCACCCCCTACGGAGGTAAAGTTCAGCCCCGGAGCCACTACCTGCAGAGATACCGGCACCCCCTACGGAGGTAAAGTTCAGCACCGGAGCCACTACCTGCAGAGATACCGGCACCCCCTACGGAGGTAAAGTTCAGCCCCGGAGCCACTACCTGCAGAGGTACCGGCACCCCCTACGGAGGTAAAGTTCAGCACCGGAGCCACTACCTGCAGAGATACCGGCACCCCCTACGGAGGTAAAGTTCAGCACCGGAGCCACTACCGGCAGAGATACCGGCACCCCCTACGGAGGTAAAGTTCAGCACCGGAGCCACTACCTGCAGAGATACCGGCACCCCCTTCGGAGGTAAAGTCTCCAGCACCGGAGCCACTACCTGCAGAGATACCGGCACCCCCTACGGAGGTAAAGTCTCCAGCACCGGAGCCACTACCTGCAGAGATACCGGCACCCCCTACGGAGGTAAAGTCTCCAGCACCGGAGCCACTACCTGCAGAGGTACCGGCACCCCCTACGGAGGTAAAGTTCAGCCCCGGAGCCACTACCGGCAGAGATACCGGCACCCCCTACGGAGGTAAAGTTCAGCCCCGGAGCCACTACCGGCAGAGATACCGGCACCCCCTACGGAGGTAAAGTTCAGCCCCGGAGCCACTACCGGCAGAGATACCGGCACCCCCTACGGAGGTAAAGTCTCCAGCACCGGAGCCACTACCTGCAGAGATACCGGCACCCCCTACGGAGGTAAAGTCTCCAGCACCGGAGCCACTACCTGCAGAGATACCGGCACCCCCTACGGAGGTAAAGTCTCCAGCACCGGAGCCACTACCTGCAGAGGTACCGGCACCCCCTACGGAGGTAAAGTTCAGCCCCGGAGCCACTACCTGCAGAGATACCGGCACCCCCTACGGAGGTAAAGTTCAGCCCCGGAGCCACTACCTGCAGAGATACCGGCACCCCCTACGGAGGTAAAGTCTCCAGCACCGGAGCCACTACCTGCAGAGGTACCGGCACCCCCTACGGAGGTAAAGTTCAGCCCCGGAGCCACTACCTGCAGAGATACCGGCACCCCCTACGGAGGTAAAGTTCAGCCCCGGAGCCACTACCTGCAGAGGTACCGGCACCCCCTACGGAGGTAAAGTTCAGCACCGGAGCCACTACCTGCAGAGATACCGGCACCCCCTACGGAGGTAAAGTTCAGCCCCGGAGCCACTACCGGCAGAGATACCGGCACCCCCTACGGAGGTAAAGTTCAGCACCGGAGCCACTACCTGCAGAGATACCGGCACCCCCTACGGAGGTAAAGTCTCCAGCACCGGAGCCACTACCTGCAGAGGTACCGGCACCCCCTACGGAGGTAAAGTCTCCAGCACCGGAGCCACTACCTGCAGAGATACCGGCACCCCCTACGGAGGTAAAGTCTCCAGCACCGGAGCCACTACCTGCAGAGGTACCGGCACCCCCTACGGAGGTAAAGTTCAGCCCCGGAGCCACTACCGGCAGAGATACCGGCACCCCCTATGGAGGTAAAGTTCAGCACCGGAGCCACTACCTGCAGAGATACCGGCACCCCCTACGGAGGTAAAGTTCAGCCCCGGAGCCACTACCTGCAGAGATACCGGCACCCCCTACGGAGGTAAAGTTCAGCCCCGGAGCCACTACCTGCAGAGATACCGGCACCCCCTACGGAGGTAAAGTTCAGCCCCGGAGCCACTACCTGCAGAGATACCGGCACCCCCTACGGAGGTAAAGTTCAGTCCCGGAGCCACTACCGGCAGAGATACCGGCACCCCCTACGGAGGTAAAGTTCAGCACCGGAGCCACTACCTGCAGAGATACCGGCACCCCCTACGGAGGTAAAGTCTCCAGCACCGGAGCCACTACCGGCAGAGATACCGGCACCCCCTACGGAGGTAAAGTTCAGCACCGGAGCCACTACCGGCAGAGATACCGGCACCCCCTACGGAGGTAAAGTTCAGCACCGGAGCCACTACCTGCAGAGAAACCGGCACCCCCTACGGAGGTAAAGTCTCCAGCACCGGAGCCACTACCTGCAGAGGTACCGGCACCCCCTACGGAGGTAAAGTTCAGCCCCGGAGCCACTACCTGCAGAGATACCGGCACCCCCTACGGAGGTAAAGTTCAGCCCCGGAGCCACTACCTGCAGAGATACCGGCACCCCCTACGGAGGTAAAGTTCAGCCCCGGAGCCACTACCTGCAGAGATACCGGCACCCCCTACGGAGGTAAAGTTCAGTCCCGGAGCCACTACCTGCAGAGATACCGGCACCCCCTATGAAGGTAAAGTTCAGCACCGGAGCCACTACCTGCAGAGATACCGGCACCCCCTACGGAGGTAAAGTCTCCAGCACCGGAGCCACTACCTGCAGAGATACCGGCACCCCCTACGGAGGTAAAGTCTCCAGCACCGGAGCCACTACCTGCAGAGGTACCGGCACCCCCTACGGAGGTAAAGTTCAGCCCCGGAGCCACTACCTGCAGAGATACCGGCACCCCCTACGGAGGTAAAGTTCAGCCCCGGAGCCACTACCTGCAGAGATACCGGCACCCCCTACGGAGGTAAAGTTCAGCCCCGGAGCCACTACCTGCAGAGATACCGGCACCCCCTACGGAGGTAAAGTTCAGCCCCGGAGCCACTACCTGCAGAGATACCGGCACCCCCTACGGAGGTAAAGTTCAGCACCGGAGCCACTACCTGCAGAGATACCGGCACCCCCTACGGAGGTAAAGTTCAGCCCCGGAGCCACTACCTGCAGAGATACCGGCACCCCCTACGGAGGTAAAGTTCAGCCCCGGAGCCACTACCTGCAGAGATACCGGCACCCCCTACGGAGGTAAAGTCTCCAGCACCGGAGCCACTACCGGCAGAGATACCGGCACCCCCTACGGAGGTAAAGTTCAGCACCGGAGCCACTACCTGCAGAGATACCGGCACCCCCTACGGAGGTAAAGTCTCCAGCCCCGGAGCCACTACCTGCAGAGATACCGGCACCCCCTATGAAGGTAAAGTTCAGCACCGGAGACCCTCTGCTTCAATCGTATAAATAAAATAAACAAAACACAGAATCCAACCTGTAATGCTGCCGTAATCAGGCAAAAGCACAGTAAAGAGACGGTCTCATATTTGGGAGTTGTCATTCCAGCTGGGGGTAGAACTCCAGATCCCCACAAAACAACTACCGGTAATTCAGAGACTGCCTACATCACAAACACGTACCCAACACGTACCCAACACGTACCCAACACGTACCCAACACGTACCCAACACGTACCCAACACGTACCGCCACCATCAATCCTAAGGACTTATCACATTTTGCAGAGATTTTATAGAAGGTTTTGCGGACAAAGCTAAATTCTTGTATAACCTTCTAAAGGTGGGAGAGAGACTGAAAAGGATCCCTCACCATGGGACGAGTCTTGCAAGCAGGGATTCACCAATTTAAAAATGGGCGTTACAACAAGCTCCCCCGCCCTTCAAAATCCAGACCCAAAGCTGCCAATTGCCATACAAGTGTGTGCATCTGTAGATGCAACCACTGCAGCGAGAGACACGGGCAGTGGGTACTGACCACATACTTCTCTAGAGTACTGACTGCAGGAGAGACGGGATATGATGACTGTACACGGACAGTGTTAGGGTTTGAAGACCTGACAATACAGACTCCCCGACACCCCCAAAGCGATGCGGAGTGTCCTACCAAAGGGTAGCCAGATGGCTGGGAGACCTTACACATACAAACATCAAAGTAACACATAATTCAACATATGCACTTCCTGAGTTAATGCATAAATAAAGGGGAGACACAGGATTGTGGGGAAATTCATCAAGCGAAGACAAGATTTTTAGGCACTTCTGTCTGCCTGAACACCCTTGTATCTCAAAAGGGAAGGATCTTGCTTATGACAAGGTTTAAAATGGCATCAAATGCTGTGTTTCTCAAAGCCAAGCCTGACATTGCGAATGTGTTCAAGAATTCTCCTTCACAAGTGCCTCTTGGGTCCTCCCTATATACTGGAGGCCACAGGGGTACTCGAGAAGGTACAGCACATACATAGTGGTACAGTATATACACTCCTTGATAGCAAAGTTCTCAATTTGGAGATAGAACTGGGTAAGGAACAAAAAATAATTGTAAAATAATATAAAGCTTATACAATACACTATGAATTGACAATTGGAAGATTGATTGATGCCAACCCCTTTGTGTGGGGGATGCTGGTATATAGCGCCTGAACGTCACAGGTGACCCAACGATAGCCTGGTTCCCACTTCAAGTCATTAAATGTATTTGGAGTAGGATGTGGTCTTTGGTGAAAGACGGTAATTGACACACATACTTCTGTAAGAAGTATTCCACATATCGGGAAGCATTACATGTAACATTAGGAACGCAGAAGATAAAGAATGTATGGGAAACTGATCACAGAAGATAAAGCCAGGGCAAGAGCAATACGCATGCGCAGAATGATGCAGGGATAATATTATATTCTAGATGCTGTGGGAGATATTTTGTCTAGACCATGCTGCTTGTCCTCATCCCACCGAGGCAACACCGTGCTCTTTATCCCAATTGTGTGCTGTGCTATTAAGCAAAATCTACCTTGAGAAACGTCTGTGTCAGACTACTTCCCCTCAGTACCCGACTAGCAACCTCTCTATCCACCTTTAAGACCCACCTTAAGACACACTTGCTTAAAGAAGCATATGAATAGCACTGTGGATATTCTGAACACATGATACATAAAGCTTGGCCCCCTGCAGATGCACTTACCAGAACTCCCTCCTACTGTCTCTGTACGTTCTCCCTACCTACCAATTAGACTGTAAGCTCCTCGGGGCAGGGACTCCTCTTCCTTAATGTCTAAAGCACTTATTCCCATGATCTGTTATTTATATTATCTGTTATTTATATGATTACCACGTGTATTACTGCTGTGAAGCGCTATGTACACTAATGGCGCTATATAAATAAAGACATACAATACAATACTTCCTTCAGCGTCTCTTCCCGTGTGTGGAACAAACAGAAGTATGAACCTTGCCTTTCGAGCCATCAATGTGCCATCGGCACCTACAATGGAATGGGGGTTTCTCCCGAGATCTCCCACCGTACCACTACTTTAAAGTCACTTTGTCTGACGATGCAGCACCAAGCTGTAGGGAGAGGAAGGTGCTTACCGCAGTGTCCGTGCGATGTGTAAGGGCACAGGCACACGTCGCAGGCTATCAGCAGCTCGGGGAAGGTGGCCCGGATCTTCCGAATGGCTTGGATAGCCGGAGTATCGTCAGCATCTGCAGCCGATCCTCGATCGTCCTGGACACAGAGCGGACACGTGAACCAGCGACACCGTGGATCCCCGTCAAGAGCCTATGTATTCATTTTAACCCTTCGGGTTCGCCTGCACGTTGCCACTATCCTCATGGGATCTGGCACTGCAGGGGCCCCAGGGCGTAGTGGCTACTGTACGCCGTGCCCCTTTGCCGCGGGGAGATGGCGTTCTGCGCTGACATGCAGGGAAATGGGAGGACGACTTTCCTGATTAAGCGACGCGGTGAGCGCAATGTGTCAGAGATGCCATGGCAATCTCATGCTGCAGCCCCTCGGGCAACCAAAGGCAGCAGCCCCCTTTCTTAATTGAACTGGGGGTCCCTTGGAGCGTGTACACACACACACACACACACACACACACACACACACACACACACCATTTTTATTTGCTTTTGAAAAAGGTAAAAAAAAAAAATGTTTAAAAAAAAAAAGACGACAAAATGTTTAAAAACAAGAATAGTACGGGGTGATGAGGGGTGTAACAGACATTCTGACTCTAGGGATGTGAAGGCTACTGCATTGGTCCCACAGCCTTAACCTTCCCCTCCCCGGTGTGAGGGACGGAAGGTTCCAGGTGGGGGTCCCACAGCCTTAACCGCCCCCTCCCCGGTGTGAGGAACGGAAGGTTCCAGGTGGGGGTCCCGCAGCCTTAACCGCCCCCTCCCCGGTGTGAGGAACGGAAGGTTCCAGGTGGGGGTCCCGCAGCCTTAACCGCCCCCTCCCCGGTGTGAGGAACGGAAGGTTCCAGGTGGGGGTCTCGGAGAAACGTGGCTGCAACCAGCCCTACACGGGAGCAACACATCTACAATGAGTACTGAACATGAAGCTAGCCGGGCATTTCCGTGTCCTGCAATGTTCCCACACACGTGCTGTACGGCGGGGACCGGCTAGGGCGCATCTTATTAAAAGGAACGTGCCAATTTCCACTTGTCATTGCACCGGAGGGGTTCAAATTATAACATTGATCGTGGCTATCGCGCTTAAGGTGACACAGTCGCTGCAGGTGTTTTTAGTGACAGGACGGGACCCCCCCCCCCCCCCCCCACAGGCAGGCATGTACCTTTGTCACTTTGCTAGGGACACCAAAGATGAGCACGCACTTCAGGCCGTCTTCCACCAGAGGGCGCAGCAGGCCCTCCAACTTGTTGATTCCGTACCTGAGAATCATTCGCTTATTAACCCTTTCAGGGGCAAAGAACCCAATGCAAGCAAAAAAACACAAAAACACACGCTTGCAATATCAGAGTCTTCACACACATGTAAGTATGCACTAGGTGGTATGTATGCGTATGTGCAGGCGTCAGGGAATTTGTTGTTAGTGAATAAGGAGCAGCCGGAGCTGTTATCAGGAGGCATCAGGTGCTGTACATTTAAGCATGCATCATTAACGCATTCACTGCCGGAGGCTCAGATTATACACTCCACTTGCTAGCGAGAGTGCATGCTCCGACCGCGCCACGCGGCTGCAGCACAAGCGATCCCTGCTCGCAGTGGTGGCGGCGATGAGGGGGCGTGGCGGGACGCGTCACGAAGCTGGCTAGCCCTCATTGGCTGAACCAGCTCCCGTGACGCCGACATCACGCAGCAGCCTCTTGAGAAGACAAAACATGTCTCCTCAAAACGCTGCCACGCCAATGCGCCTCCTCACCTGCAGGCGCGCAGGCACTTGGCTAACTGATACAGCCATTGACTGAAGTGTGCTTGACGCACGCAGCAAAGCTCGGCCTCACGTGTTGCAGTCCGCTCCAGCTACTAAAGGGTTAGGCAGCCTTTAGGGCAATTGTTTTCTATGAGCGGGCGGTCCGTGGCCCTTGGACTCTCTGCGCCTGTTAATATTACACTAGTCGCTTATGCAGCTAAGCAAGCAATTTTCCAGACTGAAACACACTTGTAAATAAAGGGTAATGCGGAAATAAATAATAATATACACAGTACATATACACATACAAACATGTTCAATGTGGAAATATAATAATTGTCAAGCCATTAAATGTATAGAACATTACATTGCAATAAGCTTGGGGGCCGCCTGCTAAACATGACCTGGTTCCTTTGGAGATCTAGTTGAAGAGCCCTCCCCTACACAATCACACTACAATATAGTTGCACGTTATGGATCCTGTGTGCCAGGAATACAGAGACTTCATCTCATAGACGGGACCCCCCCCCCCCCTGCAGGTCTTGCACTGCCCTTCTATCTGGCCTGTGGTTGTGTATCAGAGCTGGACACAAGAGCCTTATCTGCTGCTGACTGCAGACTGGGTGGAACAGCAAGCTAAGGGCTGTGCAGTCAGCAGCTGATAAGAACAGGAGAGGCAGAACAAAAAACTACATTACTAAAGCTGAAGCCACACTCAAAACAAGCCGTAATATACACCGCATAGCACGCTCAGAGGGCTTTCTATAGTCTCTGCCCCATAGAGCTTACAATCAAAATGTTGTTTGGAGGATAGGGACATGCTCTAGGGCACAAGGAGCAGACGCTGGCATTTGAGCTGGATTCACCCACCTTAAAGGCAGTCACATTACCACCCGCCGACAATTTGCTTTTCCATTACTCGGTTCTTTGGGAAAAACTGGCACTTTTCTGGATAAAATGTGGCTGGAAACCCCCAAAAAATGGCAACTACTGTAAGGTAACAAAAAACACTGTTTTCCATCTCACCCCAGAAAACTGGGACTTTTGATTTGCTGCGGCGTTCTTCCCTCAGTTAGGTGTGAGCCCCTAATTATACTCCTAACCAAAACAATCGGTGCAATGTGCCCTGTGATATTTATCATTGGTCGCTTTGGGGTTACATCGGTCAGGCTGGACGGACCCAGTACTGCTCTGTAAGGCACTGCAGGGTCTGGCTGCAGGGGAACCGATTAGTGACGCAGGAGACAGCAGAATATATATAGGTCAGCGAGCTGCGGTATTATTGCACAAATTACTATACTGCTTACCTGGCTTGGCCCGGCAGGCTGGGAATCAACTCAATGGCATCAGGGCTATCCCTAAAACACAAACACATGATATATGAGAGTGAGAGAGGGAGAGGGTGAGATGGAGAGTGAGTGAGTGAGAGAGTGAGAGAGTGTGAGAGTGTGAGTGAGAGAGAGATGGAGAGTGAAAAAATAGAGAGAGAGAAATACTTCACTCAAGCCAGGTCTGATGAAGAAGACAGAGCACTGCAGAAATGGTGATCAAGACGATTGTATTGATAATACACAATAACCAATGTTTCGGCCCACCACCCTGAGGAAGGTCCCACAGTGGACCGAAACGTGTACGTGTGTGTGTGTGTTTTTACAAAAGATGGATCACATTTTATGTATACTCTGATCATTTTTGTAGATCAAGAAAAAAGACAGACGCCATGTCCTGGAGCAGGGGCCGTGTCACTGCCACATGTCATGTTACTGTACACTGGAGGGATGTGGTCACAATTTTACCCACCATAACTTATATACTGTGCAGTTGAAACCTATTCCAAGCTCACATTGCAAAGCACGGATGAGATCCAAAAGGCCAAAACATCCTCCTGTGTAGGGTTACTGGCTCTGTACTTCTGTAACCCAGGCTGTGCTGAAATGCTGTGTAACGCGGCAGGCGTGTGCTTATAGGGGTCCTTGTTAAAATGGACATGAAGTCAAAGGTGACACGGTGTGCTCATTTGCATGCCATTACCCAGAATCCCTGGCTGCAATGAAAGCACTGTTTGCTTAGAGATAATGGGGAAGGGCAGGGTTGCAGACCTGTCTGAGACGTGGATGTGCTCACAATGTGGTATTTTTATTTGCTGTACACGGATAGTTTGTGTCACTTTTTTTACCCACCATAACTTACATAACGAGCTGTTATAAGTATAATAAAAACACGGGAAGACCCTTACGTGACAAAGATGGGGTACATGAGGTTACTGGCATCGAAGCTGGTGGCGGTGGTCTGCCAGGATCTGAGCACGGGGTGGAAGTAGCCACTATGGAGGATGGAGTCGGCCTGCATCTTCTCACACTCAGGATACACCGATGTAGGACACTGCAAGGAGGAGACCACACACAGGCGATAACAGATCATCCCCCCACAGACATAGGAGAGGCACATTTACCCGGAGAGCAGCAAAGTCCTCCAATGACCACCCTATTATTTTGCCATTACTCATCACATAGAACCCCCAACCTCCTGAGGGCATGCCGAGCTTAACTCCTTCACTGCCATTGCGTTAGAGAGTTTAAAAACATCTGCATTTAATGTTATAATAGCTGGAGGGAAATATACCTAATATTGTTAAGGCCGAGCAGGGATCCCCCCTTTTTTTCTGTATCAGGGAAATATACACACAGAGGTTGAGCACTATTGTAAATATTTCATGTTTAAACCCCCCTCCAAAAATAAATAAATAAGTGTGTATAATGTATGTATATATATTAAAAACAAAACAAAAAAACACCACATACATTTTCGAAATGGGATTTTCGCGCCCATGGGAAGGACTACAGGAATGCAGTTTTGGGATACTGCCTTGAACGCCCACAATGTATACAGCGCTGTCCCTTGACTCATAATTACGACATATTACACACCCAGGGAGCGTCACAAAGCAAGAAACAGGCTTATAAACCCATCAGGAGATTATGGAGAAAGATCACTAGGCAATTGTGCGTTTCTGAAGAAGGCCGGGGCGTTGGCATTTTAACTTTTTCTCTGCCAGAAAAAGGTGCCAGCAATTGTGTAAAAAGTGCATTCACTTCCACAATGAAGAGTTCGTGCCTTATAAATGCTTTATCCAAAGCCTAGATTGTGAATTATTCTGGGTCCCCTGTAAACTCCCTTCTCTTCTCCAACAACTACAGACCCAATCCTGCCACCCCGTCCCAGCGCTGTGCTGCCCGGAGCAGCCAACAACGAGGAACCTCAAGTGGGGGAGACTCGGCAGAAGTATTCTTTAGGAAAAGACCCCCAGAAAGCGTGTGTTCTAAACATTAGTATTCTCAGTGGTTAAAGGGACTTACAAAAAAATGCATGTTTCACATTGGGCGTGATAGATAGAGATCTCTCTCTCGCTCTCTTTTTATCCGAGGACTGACAATGTACGCATTGTTATACTTAGAATTTCCCGGCACAATGAGTCCCTAACCCGTAGATCGACCAATCTCATTTTGGTGCCTGAGGCATTGGGAAGAGTGCAACGTGCCCAAGGTCACGGGGGGAAAGAGTGCCACGTGCCCAAGGTCACGGGGGGGAAGAGTGCAACGTGCCCAAGGTCACGGGGGGGAAGAGTGCAACGTGCCCAAGGTCACGGGGGGGAAGAGTGCAACGTGCCCAAGGTCACGGGGGGGGGGGGGGGGGAAAGAGTGCAACGTGCCCAAGGTCACGGGGGAGGGAGAAGAGTGCAACGTGCCCAAGGTCACGGGGGGGAAGAGTGCAACGTGCCCAAGGTCACGGGGGGGAAGAGTGCAACGTGCCCAAGGTCACGGGGGGGGGGAAGAGTGCAACGTGCCCAAGGTCACGGGGGGGGGGAAGAGTGCAACGTGCCCAAGGTCACGGGGGGGGGAAGAGTGCAACGTGCCCAAGGTCACGGGGGGGAAGAGTGCAACGTGCCCAAGGTCACGGGGGGGGGAAGAGTGCAACGTGCCCAAGGTCACGGGGGGGGAAGAGTGCAACGTGCCCAAGGTCACGGGGGGGAAGGGTGCAACGTGCCCAAGGTCACGGGGGGGAAGAGTGCAACGTGCCCAAGGTCACGGGGGGGAAGAGTGCAACGTGCCCAAGGTCACGGGGGGGAAGAGTGCAACGTGCCCAAGGTCACGGGGGGGAAGAGTGCAACGTGCCCAAGGTCACGGGGGGGAAGAGTGCAACGTGCCCAAGGTCACGGGGGGGAAGAGTGCAACGTGCCCAAGGTCACGGGGGGAAGAGTGCAACGTGCCCAAGGTCACGGGGGGAGAGTGCAACGTGCCCAACGTCACGGGGGGAGAGTGCAATGTCCCCAAGGTCACGGGGGGGAGAGTGCAACGTGCCCAAGGTCACGGGGGAGAGCCAACACTGAGTTTCCAACTAGGTTCACCCATTCGAAGGCTGTGATATTGCCACTAAGCTACTCTTCATATTTGAGTTCAACAACAGAAAGGGAGAAAACCTTCTTGCAATAAAGTCCCTTTTATTCAGAAAACGATGTGTGCATATTAAAAAGCAGTGGTACTCTCAGTATGCACATGGGTACCGGTACTCCATACTCTCTGATACCAATATACACCGGCCAATGATAAAGAAAGCCCGAGACCTGTAGGGGGAGGGGCGGCATGACCTGAGACACAGGGGCCCCTTCCCCCAATGAGCCATGAGGTCAGGCTAGGGGGGTATAGAAGGGTATAACAAAAAAAAGGGGGGGATCTTACCCCCCTCTTTCTTCAAGGATCCATTGAAGTGAAGGTCCCACCCGCCCTGTTCTATGGTATTAAGGAATAGGCTTCATTTGGGGGGGGGAGAGAGAAGGGAGGTACTCAGTCAGTACTGGCTCCTGGTGGAGAAGTATCAGACGTCATAAGTTAATATTTGGGGAAGGCAATACTATTCCAGGCTTAGGCGCCCAGACTGGTGGTGACATTCTGTGTGTGTGTGTGCATGTATGTGTGCGTTTGCGTGCGTGCATGCATGTGCATGTGCATGAGTGCGTGAGTGCGTGTATGCGTGTATGTGTGTGTCAGTGCGTGTATGTGTGTGTGAGTGCGTGTATGTGTGTGTGAGTGCGTGTATGTGTGTGTGAGTGCGTGTATGTGTGCGTGTATGTGTGTGTGAGTGCGTGTATGCGTGCGTGCATGTGTGTGCGAGTGCGTGTATGCGTGTATGCGTGCGTGCGTGCGTGTATGTGTGTGAGTGCGTGTATGCATGTGTGTGTGAGTGCGTGTATGCGTGTATGTGTGCGTGCGTGTATGTGTGTGTGAGTGCGTGTATGTGTGCGTGCGTGTATGTGTGTGTGAGTGCGTGTATGCGTGCGTGCGTGTATATGTGTGTGAGTGCGTGTATGCGTGTATGTGTGCGTGCGTGTATGTGTGTGTGAGTGCGTGTATGTGTGTGTGAGTGCGTGTATGCGTGTATGTGTGCGTGCGTGTATGTGTGTGTGAGTGCGTGTATGTGTGTGTGAGTGCGTGCATGCGTGCGTGTATGTGTGTGTGAGTGCGTGTATGCGTGTATGTGTGCGTGCGTGTATGTGTGTGTGAGTGCGTGCATGCGTGCGTGTATGTGTGTGTGAGTGCGTGTATGTGTGTGTGAGTGCGTGTATGCGTGCGTGTATGTGTGTGTGAGTGCGTGTATGTGTGTGTGAGTGCGTGTATGTGTGTGTGAGTGCGTGTATGTGTGCGTGTATGTGTGCGTGTATGTGTGTGTGTGAGTGCGTGTATGCGTGCGTGTATGTGTGTGTGAGTGCGTGTATGTGTGCGTGCGTGTATGTGTGTGTGAGTGCGTGTATGCGTGCGTGCGTGTATGTGTGTGTGAGTGCGTGTATGCGTGTATGTGTGTGAGTGCGTGTATGCGTGTGCGTGTGTGCGTGTGTGTATGTGTGTGTATGTGTGTGTGAGTGCGTGTATGCGTGTATGTCTGCGTGCGTGTATGTGTGTGTGAGTGCGTGCATGCGTGCGTGCGTGTATGTGTGTGTGAGTGCGTGTATGCGTGTATGCGTGTATGTGTGTGTGAGTGCGTGTATGCGTGCGTGCGTGTATGTGTGTGTGAGTGCGTGTATGCGTGTATGTGCGTGTATGTGTGAGTGCGTGTATGCGTGTATGTGCGTGCGTGTATGTGTGTGTGCGTGCATGTGCGTGTGTGCATGTCGCTTATAGTGCCAGCGACAGCACGCTGAGGTCACTAGAAAAATCTAATCGAATTGACTTCCAGCGATCGTGACCAGGCCGTCGCGTCACTCCTACTATAAGCGCACGCGACGGCGTCAATGCATTTGTTTTGACACGTCGTCGCGTCGCTGTCACTATAAGCGCGGCCTAAGGTGCCAAATAGTAAAGTGAGAGCTAGCGGAGGGTATCCCTCGCGGTTTTGGTACCTGGTAGCGGTGCAACCTGTCCGGGTGTCTAGTTGGGATAACGGTTATATTCATCATGTCTGTGTTAAATTGTTGTGAATAAAGCCGTGACCGTTTTTTTCCTCCCAAGAAGTGGCGTGGTTATTGGGAACGCGGGGAGGGGACGGCTCGAGGCGTGGGTAACTCACGGAGCAGACTGGAGAATTCTGCGGCAAGAACAGCAAAACCTGATGGTTTCAGTTTTAAGAGAATCTAACTTAAAAAGGTGCAGTTCCACTTCCCCAAAACAGAATCCATTCATCATTCCCGGTGTTCCCGGCTCCTCACATACTTCACTGGTGAAATGATTGAGTCGGAGTCCCCCCACTATTGAGTTAGAAGCAGTAATAAGAAAAAACATTCTACCAGGGTACCCACTGCAAAATAATGATAAAGAAACTCCCCCCCCCCCTTGGGGTCGATGGCCAAACATTGATAAATCCAACGGCACAGAGTGAAAAACAAGGCTGATAACTACACATACAGAGGAAAAAAACAGGGAATGAGCCCTGAGTAGCTGATGCTACAAACTAGGCAGGATAAGTTCAGTCCATAAAATTCAGAAATATTCACCTCAGCATCAAGGAATAAACCACTAAATCCATGAAATATCCTCCATAAAGAAACGAACTAACTCTGGATGGGGGGCTGTAAAGCATAACTGGTAGAAATACAAATGAGCCTCATCAGTGAAGTGCCCCTAGGTAAGTCAACGAACCCAGAAAATGCTAGCCTCACCTGAACCCGGTATACAACGGAGGATCGATCAGCTGGCAAGTAATCACGGTGAATCAGTGTAAACTGCCGGCTGTCGCTGAAGAGAGGCGGCGTGGTGCTCCAGGCTGCTGGTAGAGGTGGCGAGCTCCTGCCCGTGATAAGTACAGAGGGAAAAGGGAAACTCGGCGGTCACTGCTTTCCAAAAAACCAACCAAGCGCATAAAAATAAAACTTTATTTTAATAAAAAAAAGACGACATTCACAAAGAGTAAGAACACTGACGCGTTTCGTCCTGTGGCAAGGACGTTATCAAAGACTCTTTGATAAAGTCCTTGCCACAGGACGAAACGCGTCAGAGTGTTTTCACTCTTTGTGGATGTCCTCTTTTTTTGATTAAATAAAGCTTTTTTTATTTTTATGCGCTTGGTTGGTTTTTTGGAGAGCAGTGACCGCCGAGTATCCCTTTTCCCTCTACACATACAAACAGAAGTCTCATCCGATTGTTTTGGCACCAGATACAGAATAAAATCACCAATAAAGCTAAACTGCAGTAAACTGGGCAACATTCGTGCGAGTCCAGCTTAAAATCAGCAGAACAGGCTGCGTTTTATTTATTTTTAAATTACAGGATTGAAGCAGGGGATCTACTGAGCTAAACTGTGTTCATTTCATCTCCAGGGACCCCCCTGCTTCCGGAAATACTTACCTCCGTAGCGGCGCTGGTATCCCTGCAGCCAGGGAAGTGTGTGCCTAACATAATGGCGGCGTTTAAATGCCCCATGTCGCGCGGGCCAATAGGAAGCCGTGATGTCATCCGATGCGGTTTCCTATTGGCGCCCGCGAACGAGACAAACTGAAAAGAGATAGCAGCGCCCCCTTACAGCAGGTAAGTATCTCCGGAAGCAGGGGGTCCCCGGAGCTGAAATTAACCGAGCTCAGCTCCGGAGACCCCCGCTCCTTCCATCCTGTCTTTAAAAAATAAATTAAAAAAAAAAAGCAATGAAGCCTGTTGTGCCGCTTTAAACCCCAGTGTCGCGTCCCCGTGACCTTGTCACAGTCAGGGAGAACAAACTCTCCACACTACAGCTGTGCTAATCTAATCGCACAAGGCCTCGATCCAAGCCAAGTTGGAGTGGCTGTGTCCGTTCGCAGACGATTCCCCGAGCATGAAAACTTTGCTTCCTTTGCTAATCTACAAAATGCTTTAAAAAAAATAAGCGCCAGATTTGCTGAATGCCGAGACTTTAAATAGACCAATGTCTCGCTCCCGGTCTTATATCTCTCCGAGAGCCTGAAGGAACCTAAGTTGGGGGGAGTGGGGGTTTGCACTGGACATCTGGATGGCAGGAGTTTAGCCATCTGACGGTGGTAGATAAGAGCAACTCTGAGCCCTACAGATTGATATCTGATATAGCAGCAGGGCAGCCATCTTTAAAGGTTTATTTCCCACATAACTGGTCTAACAGAGATTTTTAAAAAAATAAAAAGGGGGGTGGGGAGCAGCAATAATCAGTGGTTTTCCAAACGTAAGGCGAAGCTTAGTGGTAAGAATACTGCCTTTGCCGTGTATGCAGCGCTGCATGTACAATTTTGCAGGCGCAGTGAGTTCCTGACGCAAGGAGCTGACAATCTAGTTGTGTTGCCAGAAGCACAGGGAGATAACGTGTCCAAAAGGAGAGCAGATCGGCTTCTGCCGTTGGACACTTTATCTCCCTGTCCTTCGGCTCATTGCGTCTGCAAAAATTGTACGTACAGTGCTGCAAATATTCAAACTTTGTTCTAAAAATAGCGAGGCAGGAGCTTTCTAAAATATATATTTTTTATTACAAAGAACGTGAATGGTAAAGGCTGTAATTAAAAAGTAGTGGTACTCTTGGTGTGTAATAAAACAAAATGACTGGTACCATTTCCCCCTTCATACCATCACACATTGACCGCTGGCAAGGACACAAAGTGGCGGTATTTCCACATTCCCACCCTAACCCCTCGCTACGGATATTTCTAGTGTTTTATCTAGGGTAACTATATTTATCCCGGCAAAAAAAACGGCGTTCGCCGGCTGTGCACAAGTGGTCGGCAAGCACCAATCGCGCATGCGCGGTGAGCGCAGAGAAAAAACAGGGCCAGAAAAGTCGGAACAAAAAAACGCCTAAAACCGGGACGTCTGGCGACTCTGGTTGTGTCGGTTTAAGATCAGAATGATAAAAATAGTTGAACGTACGACGCAATATAAAGCGTAATAAGCAAACTAATAGAAAAGAAACGCAGTTACGGAAAAATAAACCACAATAAGTAGTTGTAGGGCAAGAAGTAGTGTCGGAAATATTTGTATATGAAACATTAAAGAGCAATGCATCCCGTGCAGACGCACGACGCACACTAAACTTTCTATTTTCTGCTCAAATAAAAAGACAATTTACATAGTTACATAGTAGATGAGGTTGAAAAAAGACATACGTCCATCAAGTTCAATCTATGCTAAATTTAGATGACAGATACTTTATCCTATATCCGTACTTACAGTATATACTGATCCAGAGGAAGGCAAACACAAACCCAGAAACACATCATCTAATGATATCTCATAAGGAGGAAAATAAATTCCTTCCTCACTCCAGTAATGGCAATCAGATTACTCCCTGGATCAACATCCTTCCCATGTTTACTTATTTGGTATATCCCTGTATTCCTTTCCTTTCTAAAAAAGACATCCAACCTTTTATTGAATATATCTATTGTATCTGCCATCACAGTCTCCATGGGTAATGAATCCCACAGTGTAACTGCCCTTACTGTAAAGAACCCTTTCCTTTGTTGCTGGTGAAATCTCCTTTCCTCCAACCTTAAGGGATGCCCCCAAGTTCTTTGCACTGCCCTTGGGATGAATAGTTCTTTTGAAAGCTCCTTGTACTGTCCCCGAATATATTTGTATATACCAGTAGTTATCATATCCCCTCTTAGACACCCCTTTTCTAATGTAAATAAATCTAAATTTAGCAAGCCTCTCCTCTTAAATCAGATTATACATCCCCTTTATTAATTGGGTGGGTCTTCTCTGCACTCTAGTTCCAACAATTATTAAACAAGATTCTTATATATGACACAGATGTATTAACAAGAAGGGATTACATTATGCAATGCAGCCCACGTACCGCTCCCTGTGCTTTGGCAGCAATTTAGATTTTTCGGGTCAGGGACTCATTGTCATTCGGTTTTCTAGCTAGATACAGATAATTCTTACAATATTACAACATGTACATTTCAATTACATGAACGTTTCAGGCTGTTATCACTACATACAAAAGAAACAGCATTAAACATGGCACACATGTGAGGAATGCAATGCAGGTTCGCCCCTAAGAAGACACGAGGACTTGAATGAGTGATTTGGGGGTTCTGGATAGAGGTATTTAATAGAATAAAACAGTGAGACTCCACAAGACCACTCATGTGGCCGTGATTAAAAACAAATTAATCGCCACAAGTAACTAGCTGGCCACAAGCTCCGCTCGGATGCCATGTATAGCCATTAACTGCAAAAAGGTGATGTAGCCCCACTTAGATTGTAAGCTCTCCGGGGCAGAGATTTCCTTTCCTAGCATACTATTGTTTGTTGCACTTGTTGTATTCCCTGCATGGTTTTGTCTCTTTTATAAAGCTCTTGAGTACACTGTGGGCGCTATATAAATACCCACAGAAGGACGGGACACCGATAACCATAATTCTTGTGGGTTTTAAAACCGCCGGCAGCTGCAGGAAGTGAAACTGTATTAATTGCTGTTCTGCACAGAGAAGGTGGGACGTTTATTCTGCATAAAACAGGTGAATACTTTGCTTGCATGTATAACTAGGACGTGTGTGTACATGGAAAATATTTATTTTATGTATTTATAAAAATGTTTTACCAGGAAGTAATACATTGAGAGTTACCTCTCGTTTTCAAGCATGTCCTGGGCACAGAGTTATAACAATACATGGTTACATTAAAAGCACAGAGGTTATGGGGCAGTATCTCACCGTTCGTATATTAACCCTTGCATACCCAACAATGTTACAGAGATCTGAATGCATAGTCACCCCTCCACGCATAATATCAGCGATCTGTATGAATATACAGTACACCCTTTCATGCATGACAAGGTCATGCATGTATTACAATATTACAAAAACTGAGATCTGTATGTATATCAGCCCCTGCAGAGTGTTCACATGTATGTCTATCAGCCCCTGCAGAGTGTTCACATGTATGTCTATCAGCCCCTGCAGTGTGTTCACATGTATGTCTATCAGCCCCTGCAGTGTTCACATGTATGTCTATCAGCCCCTGCAGAGTGTTCACATGTATGTATATCAGCCCCTGCAGAGTGTTCACATGTATGTATATCAGCCCCTGCAGAGTGTTCACATGTATGTATATCAGCCCCTGCAGAGTGTTCACATGTATGTATATCAGCCCCTGCAGAGTGTTCACATGTATGTATATCAGCCCCTGCAGAGTGTTCACATGTATGTATATCAGCCCCTGCAGAGTGTTCACATGTATGTATATCAGCCCCTGCAGAGTGTTCACATGTATGTATATCAGCCCCTGCAGAGTGTTCACATGTATGTATATCAGCCCCTGCAGAGTGTTCACATGTATGTATATCAGCTCCTGCAGTGTTCACGTGTATGTATATCAGCCCCTGCAGAGTGTTCACATGTATGTATATCAGCTCCTGCAGAGTGTTCACATGTATGTATATCAGCCCCTGCAGAGTGTTCACATGTATGTATATCAGCCCCTGCAGAGTGTTCACATGTATGTCTATCAGCCCCTGCAGTGTTCATATGTACGTATATCAGCCCCTGCAGTGTTCACATGTACGTATATCAGCCCCTGCAGTGTTCACATGTACGTATATCAGCCCCTGCAGAGTGTTCACATGTATGTATATCAGCTCCTGCAGAGTGTTCACATGTATGTATATCAGCCCCTGCAGAGTGTTCACATGTATGTATATCAGCCCCTGCAGTGTTCACATGTATGTATATCAGCCCCTGCAGTGTTCACATGTATGTATATAAGCCCCTGCAGAGTGTTCACATGTATGTATATAAGCCCCTGCAGAGTGTTCACATGTATGTATATCAGCCCCTGCAGAGTGTTCACATGTATGTATACCAGCCCCTGCATGAATGATATGCCATGATACAGTTGAGATCTGTATGTGTATCAACCCGGCATGCAAGACAATACTTACCCAAATACGTATTTTATTAACCCTTGTATTGCATAATATACATGTATACATCATATATTTGATGCATAGGTCAGATCTACATGTTTATATAACTCGGCATACTTAGCTCAGGTTTGTAGGAAAGTGCAGGACATTTGTATCACGCAGCCTCATACAATTCAGATCTGCCAAACTAAAGCTACAACAAGACCTCAATATGCCATGTGCCTTACAGCTGCCTGTGTGCCCAGGCAGCACATAGCATGTGCCACTCACCTTGTCTGATCCTGGGCTGTGTCCCCTCTGTGCTGCTGATCAGTGCACTGGCTCACATGTGCCACCACCCTCCCACATGCAACCCGGAAACAGCTCAGCACCAAGAACCAAACCTCCAAAATTAGCATACTAAGAATATACCCCCATCACTCTTCTAAGCACTATATACTTTGTGATGGGCTGCTGGTGCCATCTCGTGGCAGGATCTGGCCATAGCAGACTAAGTCCTGGTGCTGTCTTCCCAGGACCTATTATTGGAACTGAATTCAATAACCTGGTGTTAGGGGATCAACAGGATACTCCACATATTGATTATTAGGAGTAGTTCATATTAATCACCATTGGGGATAATGTTGTCACACTGCAGGGCTCTTCGACTAGTTTTCCAAAAGGGCTGGATCAGAAATGAATAAGGTGAAGAAGGGTCACATAGCTTATTAAAAGACTTAAAAATGATTCTCTTTCAGCGCTTTGCAAGCACTCGTTAACATCGGTCCTATATACAGTTCCGTTACTGAAAGAGAGTTTCAGTGTGAGAAATGTGCACTTAGCTACTTCAGCAACTGATATGAAATTAGCAAGAGCAGAAAGACCAAAAGCCACATCCAGGCGGGCATTACCATTATATATTGGTCTACTTTGTCTTCTCTTATCTCCCTGTCCCCTCCCTCCCGATGTCATTAGGTTACACCGATGTCACTCCATTTCCCCCCTTCTGTTGTCCCTTCCTCTCAAATTTTTCTTCCGTCCCTCCAATGTATTTTACTTTTCCCCCGTCATCTCTTTCCCCCCAATTCTTTCTCCTTTCCCCCCAGCATGTCTCTCCGCTCCCCCCAGCATGTCTCTCACCTTCCTTTCATCTCAATGCCTCTCCCTCTCAGTCTGTGTCTCCTTTTCCCATTCATGCCCTTTTCTTTCTTTAATCCTCATGCGCCTCTTTCTCCTCCACTGACTTCTGTTCCCCTTCATGTCATCTTCATGAATATCTTCACCCCAGCATCCCCCTTTTTCCCTTCACATTTTTCTGACGCTCCTTTTCACCTTCATGTCTTTTTCTCGACCCCCTTCGGGACTATTTATTTTCCCTCCCACGTAAATGGTTCTCCTCTTCGTTAGTTCTCCTCTTCGTTAGTTCTCCTCTTCGAGAGTTCTCCTCTTCGTTAATTCTCCTCTTCGTTAGTTCTCCTCTTCGAGAGTTGTCCTCTTCGTTAATTCTCCTCTTCGTTAGTTCTCCTCTTCGTTAGTTCTCCTCTTCGAGAGTTCTCCTCTTCGTTAATTCTCCTCTTCGTTAGTTCTCCTCTTCGAGAGTTCTCCTCTTCGAGAGTTCTCCTCTTCGTTAATTCTCCTCTTCGTTAGTTCTCCT
The DNA here is from genome assembly GCF_040206685.1 of Ascaphus truei. Classification (NCBI taxonomy): domain Eukaryota; kingdom Metazoa; phylum Chordata; class Amphibia; order Anura; family Ascaphidae; genus Ascaphus; species Ascaphus truei. The sequence goes on from NC_134503.1 coordinate 17,733,841, forward strand.
CTTCGAGAGTTCTCCTCTTCGAGAGTTGTCCTCTTCGTTAGTTCTCCTCTTCGAGAGTTCTCCTCTTCGAGAGTTGTCCTCTTCGTTAATTCTCCTCTTCGTTAGTTCTTCTCTTCGTTAGTTCTCCTCTTCGTTAGTTCTCCTCTTCGTTAGTTCTCCTCTTCGTTAGTTCTCCTCTTCGTTAGTTCTCCTCTTCGAGAGTTCTCCTCTTCGTTAGTTCTTCTCTTCGTTAGTTCTCTTCGTTAGTTCTTCTCTTCGTTAGTTCTCCTCTTCGTTAGTTCTCCTCTTCGTTAGTTCTTCTCTTCGTTAGTTCTCCTCTTCGAGAGTTCTCCTCTTCGTTAGTTCTTCTCTTCGTTAGTTCTCTTCGTTAGTTCTTTTCTTCGTTAGTTCTCCTCTTCGTTAGTTCTTCTCTTCGTTAGTTCTCCTCTTCGTTAGTTCTCCTCTTCGTTAGTTCTTCTCTTCGTTAGTTCTCCTCTTCGTTAGTTCTTCTCTTCGTTAGTTCTTCTCTTCGTTAGTTCTCTTCGTTAGTTCTTCTCTTCGTTAGTTCTCCTCTTCGTTAGTTCTTCTCTTCGTTAGTTCTCCTCTTCGTTAGTTCCTGTTTTTGTCTCTTCTTCCCAGGGTTGCCACCTTGAGACGACATTTAAAAAATTTTGCCTTTACCTTCGGCGGCGGCGTCTCCCGGCATCTCCCGCTGCAGCCCGTCAATATGGCAACGCGGCGTCACGTGGCGCCGCGTTGCCACGACAACGGGATGTTAAGTGACGTCGCGGCGTCAAGTTGCCATGACAACGGGGCGCCTTATGGCGCTGAGGCTTCACGTGACATCCCGTTGTCCTGGCAACGCAGCGGCGCTTGACGTCACGACGCGCCGTGTTTTCATGGCAACGGGCGTCACGTGATGCTGTGACGTCACGTAGCGTTTCCGTTGACATGGCAACGCGGCACCATTTGACGCCGCGTGGCCATATTGAAAGGAGTTACTAGCAGGGGAAGATGCCAGGAGGGCTCAGAGGATGCCGGGACATGCCGCTGCCGAACGCCGCCGCCACCACCACCCGGAAGTTTACTGTGTAGACCCGGAGCCCAGAGCTATGTGGTCAAAACCCGGAGTGGTGGCAACCCTGCTTCTCCCCTTCCATGCCTCCCGGATTAAGCCCACTGACAGAGCACCTCTCTGCTGATTGCTCAGCGGCTAGGAGGGGGAGCAGGAGAGTAGAGCAAGGGGGCTCAACTCCAGTCCTCAAGGCCCCCCAACCGGTCAGGTTTTATGGATATCTCAGCTTCAGCACAGGTGGCTCAACCAGTACACTGATTGAGCCACCTGTGCTGGTGCAGGGACTGATTGAGCCACCTGTGCTGAAGCTGGGATATCCTTATTACCCGACCTGTTGGAGGGTCTTGAAGACTGGTGTTGAGCCCCCCTGGAGAAAGGGACCCACTGAAGACAATTGATGTGCCAGTAGGGGGCCAATCCCTTAAACCCCTAAACCAAGGACAGCAGTACTTACTGCCGCCCCCCCACCGCCCCTCTGCTTACAGATAGACATCAGTAATTTCCCATTATCATTGGCCTAGTTTCTTATCCTAAACCTGATCGGCAGTTAGTTGGCAGACAATGTACCTGTTCCCGCCAGTGCGTGAATGGAGAGAATGGGCGTGACGTACTGGGGCAAATTTGATGCATATACCGTTATTTCCATCTTTAATCTGTGTCAATATATCAATGTCTTTGCTCTAAGTTTTGCGCCGTGTGCGTCAGCTCGTGATTCGGGGAGCGTCAGTAGGAGTAGAGATTGGGGCGAAACTGTCAAAATCCGCTTCCCGGAATTTCCTGAGCTTTGCATTCAACGTCCGTTCCGCGGTGTAAAATCCGTCGGTGGATCGTTCCAGTTTCAATCCTCGCGCATGAATCCAAAACCGCCATTGGATACAATCCGTTGGTGGATTTTTAAAGAATCCAATCCGTGGATCCCGCAATCCGTGCGCGGATTTTAACCAATCGGATCGCAACACCCGCCGACCAAAGGAACCGGGCGATCCACAGCGGATCCAAATCCACAAGAAAAATCCGCCCGTCTCTAAGTAGGAGGAGTTACATGACGCACAGATAATGAGATGGATCACATTCTGCGTCCTTTTGCTGTTATTTATCTGGCAGAACAAAAAACGGCCAGATATGAAGTAGCGTTAATTTATCTGGCAGCCAATTTGCGTCACGTGTACCATTAAAAAAATACATTAAAGCAAACTTCTGTTTGCACTTTATTTGAATGCATCTCCCCCATAACCCCCAGTCTCTCTCTCTCCTCCGATTGGCAGATAGTCCCAACCTTCAGTTAATATCAGTGCTGACGTCCGGCGTGTGACATTGTAACAATGTCTAAAGCACCAACAACATGGCTGGTTGGAAATATTCTAGGAACTTGCTGACAGATGCTGGGCTAGAGAACAGATCACATTCAATCTTGTCCGGCCCGTCTGTTCTGAATGCCCGCGCCTGTGTTCGGATTCCCAGACTGGCACACTTTAGACGTGTTATGATAAGACGCTGTTCTCTGTCACTGCGCATTTGCTTTGGTGAAGATATCACGCATTTCAGCGATTCGCACGTCCTTCTCCAAAGATATTTAACACGGAGTAAAAAAGATGGAGGACCTGTGGATAAACCATTTGCCTCTTAATCGCTATTTTGTTCGCATTTCAGATTTTTACTTTGAGAGAGATATAGTCTTGCTCTTTCTAACGCTGTTTTTACAATCTCATACTCTGCTCAAGAGATATTAGAGGTTTAAATATTAAGTGTCCGGGAGGTTAAAATGGAGCTCGCCCCAGAGCCGAGTGCAGTGCAACGGTTAGCTCGGAAACTAGGGATGAACAAATCGGTGCTTTAACCCTTTGAGTGCCGGAAGGGTCTCGGTAGCAGAAGGCCCTCGGCTCCGGCACTGATGACGGAACGTCTCCTCTCCCGTTCCACTTCCTGATCCTTTTGCAGAACGCGATCCCGCCATAAGATGATGACGTGGCTATCGCGTCACGGGGAGCCCCTGGAAGGCCAGAACTAGCTACGTCTATTCGGCACCCCAAAGGGTTAAAGCTGCAGTTCAAGCAATATCCCACATGCGTTTTTAATTATTTTTTATTTTTAATAACTCAGTTCTGTACTATGAGAAAATACTTGTAGCATTAAAAAAAACAATGTAAAGACATTTTTAATGTAATCTAATGTAACAAGCTTTTTTGTTCCTATAGCAACCATTTACAAAGTCACATCTCCTTCCTCTTCTGAAACGGCTTCACCTTTTTGAGCCCTGCCCTCTCTAGCAGTGAACCAATTGAATCTAGTGCCTGCCTGGTCACATGATCTTCCTCACAGAACTTTGGCTATCAGTACAGCAGATTACCCAAGATGCATTTAGTGAACCCCCAGCTGAATCTTCGCCGATCGATTACAGGAGAACGGATCGATCAGCAACTTAGCTAATTACTTGTCAGCGTGCAGATTGTGTTGATGCACATATTGAATGAAATGTCTTTTTTTTTTGCGGCAGCGCGATCGAACGCATTGAGTCTATGGGAACATCCATAGAGCGCGTGCACGTGAGTGACGGCGCGGCTGGCGTTTCGCGTAACATTTTTTGTTTTTGTCTTACGATGGGCGGGTCGCGAGAGCGGTTCCCCCAATGAGGGCGAACCAGCTCCGTGATGTCATCGGCCACGCCTCTGACATGCCTGTTCGCTCCGAGGCCTTATACTAGAATATTAGCAGTAAGCTAACACAGGGGTGCGCAGTGGGGGGGGCGCAAGAGTTCTTTGGGGGGGCGCGGTGGCTGCAGAGGCCCCGCGCTCTTCCCCACGGCATTTAAATGAAGTGACGGGGGATCGCGTGAGGCCTCTGCAGTGTCTCCTACCTTGTCTTCGGCGACGCAGCGTCGTGACGTGATGCATCGCCATGGCAACGCGGGTCAAATGACACCACGGGTAACGTGACGTCACCCAGCGCATCATTTGACGACGGATTTTAGGTAAGGGGGTCGCTGCGCACAAAGTTACCGCGCCCCTGTGCTAACACATCTAACTTTTTTGTTTTCAACATAACAAAAGTGGCTTATTTAACTAAAGTCACAAATCTGGAGCACGTATCTCCTTTCTTAAAACGAGGCACTTTATTCCTATATTTACCAAATTGGAGTCCAGCAAATTGGAGACAGCACACCAGGAGTATATTTCAAAATGCATTTTGTATTGAAGAAAATACAGGCACCTCAACCAACGTTTCGGTCTGCAGAGAGCGACCTTCCTCGGGGCTGTGCAGACCGAAACTTTGGTTGAGGTGTCTGTATTTTCTTCAATACAAACTGCATTTTGAAATATACTCCTGGTGTGCTGTCTCCTTATTACTGGACTCCAATCTGGTAATATCATTTCTATTATTGTCTATGGGATTAGCATCTGGATTTTTGGATACTTGAGTGCTGGTTGCTGCAATTTATTATATATATCTCAGACAACCTGAAATGACATTTGAAAGTTTCCCTTGACGATGGCTGCAGCACTAATGTTAAATGAGCAGGTCCCCCAATATGACCGAAAAACTGAGCTGCATGCGACATCCTTTCAAGAAGATTACCAGCCCTATGTGTAAGTACAGGAGGGCCCCGGGCATGCGGCGGTTCCGTTCTAAGGACCCGCGGCAAAGCGAAAATCGCCGGAAAGCGGAACCGGGTCGGTCCCACAGAGCTTATCCATAGACCCCCTGACTTCTACGAACTACCCTGGCACTTGATCGATAGAGCAGTTTTGTCCACGGGGCAAGAATACTCGCCCGGTGGACTCAAAATGGCCGTGGGGGTCAGGCTTGCTCCGGCAGCCAAAAGAATGAAGAATGTGATCGGGAGATGACATGGCGACTTGCTATTTCGTGCTCTCTGATATACTGATCATTTCTTTGTCTCAAAACCGGTATAAAGCTGCGAATATCTCAAACCCCCCAGATTTTGGTAAGCTATAAAAATACATTTGTTGCTTTAAACCAGGATGGTGCAAGTTCAGTCCACACGGGCATAAACAAAACAGGTTTTCAGTACATGATATATTGTCTTAGTGACAAGATAGGGTTATTTGGTTCATGGTTAGTTGGCGAGAGGGCCCAGTAACGATTGTGTTGCAAAGGTGGACTTTCTGGGGACACAGGAGGTTTATCTCATAAAATCAATAGGAGCAAAAACAAATTCAATAATGTAATAAACTCCAACACTCTCAACAAATTCGAGGGGGGGGGGAACCCTACGCAAGTAGTTATTCTTCCTTTCAGGCAGCTCACAAAACCATTCATCATCAGATCAGAAGAGGAGGGGAACCCAATCTCAATTTCTATACACAATTCTGCCTTCAGTAGACCTCTTGTGCCACCCTTCTGGTCTCCCGTGGGTTACTCTATATTTACGGAGAACCTACTAGTGCATTAACGGATTTATTATAAAAAGTAGTATAACAGGATAGACTCTACGCTCACAAATATGTGAAAAGGCACCTCGGGTGTGAGGCGACCTTCACGAGGTCGTGCCAGGGGTCGTGGCGGCTGTGACACGTGCAATGTTCTGCAAGCCACTCAGGCAGCAAAAGGGTTAAAGAGTTAACTTGAACCATTCTATATCAATGGGTCAAACGTCAGCATTTAACCTGAGTGCGGTTGGTTCACTCTGTGGGACTCCGCCGGATGTTCGAGAATTCATATTCTACATTCCATGTTTTACATGTACAGATACATTGTACGTACACCCCGTGCATTGGCTGTTACAGCCGGTGTCTGAGCTAACATTACTATTAAAGATTATGGAAAGTCTGATTTTTCAATGAGACCAATCATAAGACGACAAATATCTCAGGAAGGCAGGAGTCCACCAATCAGCTCAGAGGATCCCCCCCAATTTTAGGTAAACAAGAAAACTAATTTGGGGGGCAGTTCGCTGCTTCAAAACTGGGGTGGGCCAAATTCCATCACCAAAGGGCATACGTAGGACATGTGCTCAGTATCACCGCAGCAAAACCTAAGTGCTCAGCAATTTAATCCTGGAATGTTTTGAACGAAGGCTCTTTAATTCTCATTGTTCATGCTGCCATGGCCAATATGCCTGTGTCGCTCATGGATCAGCCACCGATCTAAAATGTATCTGCCACTAAAAGCATAAATGACCCCTTTTTAGAACATAACAAAAAGCTGAAAGGAATTAAACACCGGTATTTTATGACCAGTGAAATTCGCTTTGTAAAAGCCTCTTATGAAAATCAGGCTGCTGCAAAAAATAAATCCGCCAATGCAAAATCCAAATTCTTTATTCATATAAATACAAAAACCTTTAGAAGCTTCTCAATAGCGATCCTTTACCATTCTACCCATGTCATGTTCATCGTTGCTTATAAAACTATAGTTTATCTTTAAGATGAAGCATTTTTCCCTCCAGTCTCTGCCTTCAAATTACATCGCTATATCACAGTTAATTGTGTGACCCGGAACATGGATTAGCATGGACCCCTTTGGAGACTTTGTAACAGGTGTTATATGTTGTGATGCTCCTCTTGGGCGGGTACAACATGTACATTTCTGTTGGCTTCACAACACTGTCTGGTTCCAACACGAACAAGACAAGTCTTGGTTCCAAATATCATGGAAGAGACTCTAGTTGGTCACCGATCTAAGTGTCAGATTAATACATTAAGTGTACCCTGGATGTGGCTCCATAGGGCAGACCTCTAACAGTGCGACTGTGGCAAAACAAAGTCCCTGAAAAGGTCCTACTCAGACTCGAGAAACTGGCAGTAGTGGCCCCGGAGATGAACTCTTATGGGCTTATTATTTACAGTAATTGACTTCCCCGCTTCAGTTCTCCCCTTCCTCTTCTTCTACGGCTTCCTCCTCTTCCATCTTCTCCTCCTCCTCTTCATTCTCCTCTTCGCGGCTCTTGTCCTGGTCCTCAGAGTCTGCTTTCTTGTCCTTGTCTTTCTTCTTCTGCTCGGTGGCTTCCTTCTTGCCTTTCTGCTCACGTCTGTAGGCTGTGGGGGGAGGGGGGTGGGGAGGGAAGTTAAGGCAATTACTTTCTGTTGCCTACAGGCAGACCGTCCCGCACACCCTAAATCACAATCAGGAAAGGGGACTTTATGATGACTCCAATGTCAGACCTTCACTGGGTCATCTCCGGCCAGAGAAAAGGAGAATAACGTCCCACACTTGGGGCTCCCAAAATAACATAGTACTTGTTATTTAGCTCATATTAAAGATTGCAGACACCCTCATAATAATACGTGTAATACCCTTCTAATAAATATATGTATCTTTTTACCATGTGGATACAGTAGCATTTATAGGGAAACATTTGGACTGTGATATTTATATGCAAGAGAAGTGACCAATTGAAGTCTTGAGAAAAAGGGGTGTCAAGGATCGTTGGGGTTTAACCAAGACCAGCATAGACAAAAATTTTTTTTTTTTTAAACTGTGTAAAATAGAAGTACTTATTTAGTCCAACAAGCAAACATTTACCCTGAGGGAGGGAGAGAGGGAAGTATCCATGAATGAGTAACCCAATTAAAATACTCAATTAAGTAAAACTCTCGTGGTGGTGGCAACAATTCACTGGTTAAAAAAACAATATAGAGCAATAGATTTGAGAAACTAGAGTCCGAGATGCCTGAACACACGAAGGAAAACCCCACAAGGGAAGAGGTTTAGGTACAATTCTGTTACATGCATTACTATAATGGAATGACACTGATTGAGGTCCCTGTCGAGCACACTGATGTGTTCATGGGATGCAGCTAACATTGGCACTAGGGTAGCATGTAGTTACCTTCCAGGGACTCTTTCAGCGGGGCCAGAAAGCGCTGAAACTCCATTTCCTCCATCGCGGCCAACACGTCGCTGGCATTCAGCGTCTTCCTCTTCCCCTTCATAGCAAAATTGTTGGCGCTTCAGGAGAATAGCAAGCAGAAAGGCAACAGATGAGTCAGGGGTTTCAAAACCAGTACAAATCCACATGCAGTAGCAAAAAAAAAAAAAAAAAATCTAATTTTTTTTTGAAAGAATAGAAACTGACAGACATTTGGAAACAATAAACCAGAGTTGTATTCAAGATGCAAATATAGATGCTTAGATTGTACCAACCCACTTGACCATCCAACATACGGTAAGTACACAGATAAAATATGAATATAATATGCCATAAGACATTACAGCGCTAATAGATATCTTTCACAAGTGAACACCCGACAGTAGCAATACCATTCAATCCCACTTGCATTACGCCATCAGTTACAGAAGAGAGAAATTACTTGGTACAGGCATACCCCGCATTAACGTACGCAACGGGTCCAGAGCATGTATGTCAAGTGAAAGTGTAATTAAAGTGAAGCACGACCTTTCTTCTCTTGGGTAGAGGTAGCGAGCCGGTATTGCTGTTCAGGACGTGCCTGTGTCCTACTCACAGGCGCATGCGCGAGCTGCCGGTTTCCAATTGGACGAGGGGAATCAGCGCGTCACACAACCACGGCGGTCTGTAGGGCTGAATAAGTGTCCGTACTTGCGAAGCGAGCGTACGGACACAGGGGTATGGCGCTATTGTAAATATGTCCGTACTCGCGAGTGTCCTTAAAGTGAAGGTGCGTATAGCGGGGTATGTCTGTATGGTAAGATTGCTCCTTGGAACATTCCTTGCGTGGTCAGACAGAACCCAGCTATGTTTTCAGGTTAAGCACGAGCCTTTCCCCTCGTTTTCATGTATAATTAAACGGTGTTCTGACCCTCTTGCCATGCTTTAGAAAGCAAAAGGAAAGCTTTGCTGCAAAAGGGCTGTGCCGCATTTGGCGGCCATTTTAAATATCCCTATGCGTGGAGAAATTGGTCCTCAACTTCTACTTGAACCAGAAAGTTCTCAGATGCAAGCACGACGTGGCGGACAAATAATACAAAATAAGCCAGAAGATCAAGAAAGAGCAAGTGAAGTCACGATAAAAGAATGCTACACAACTAAATTGCAGGACAAGATTATGTCCAATGGCGGGTGAATTCTTACCATGACGTTGCATACAGCACAAAGACGCTGGCTGCACGGGAGATGGCGCTGCGGGCTTCCTTCGAGATATTGATACCGTCTGGAAGCTGAAAACCAAAAAAGGATCAGACGGATAGATTTGGGAGATGTTAATGGGGAAGGTTATTATCCCCTGCAAAGCAGGATGAGTTAGATACACTGCATTTAAACCCTATTGCTAGATCAGTGGTTTCCAACCTATTTTGCTTAAAAATCTCTATAATTATATTGCGAAATTCTGTGAAACACTAACCCTCTCTAATCGGGCGTCTGAGAACAGATGCATTGTAAGGAACCCCAACCTTCTCCAATCGGGCGTCTGAGAACAGATGCATTGTAAGGAACCCCAACCCTCTCCAATCGGGCATCTGAGATCAGATTCTTCTGTATTTGGTACAATTTTCAAATGACATGAGAATCGTACAGAACCTTTTAGGGATGCCCGGGGCATCCTGGTTGAAAAACACTGTTCTCAAGTTAATGATGTTACCTAAAGAAGATTTAGGCTTCTTTAGGCAACACGTGCAAATGATTTGATTTCGCTTTTGAGGAGACAAATAGAAAAACTATGCACTTACAATTCTATGAAGTAATTGTTATGATGATATATATTGACTGCCTATTGTAAAATACAATAATACTCCAACATTTAATTTTTACGCTGTTTTATAGAATCATTAAAGTAAGTAATCACTAGGGTTTGATGTGGGATAACGTACCCGGTCAGGAATAAACTTCAATAACAGTTCACGCTGGATCAGGTGCGTTTACCGGCAACGTACTTTAGTGAATAACCCCCTAAAACGGGTTAACTACTTATATGTTAGCAATTGATCCATACAAATTGGACTGCACTTACAACAGGGGTGTGCAAAGTGCGGGGCGCGGAAGGGTATGTACATTAAATGCTGGGGGACCGCACGATGCCTCTGCAGCTTCTCGTATCTGCTCTTCGGCGACGCATCACCAAGTTAGCCCAGCGTCAGGGTCACGTGACCCCGCTGCATCAGTTGATGCCGGACCCGAGCAGCCGGGGGGGGGGGGGGGCGTGAACCGGGAGGCGAGCAGGCAGGGGGGCGCAGGATCAAAAACTTTGCGCACCCCTGCCTTACGGCAAAAAGACAGCGATAACATCATGGCAGTAACAGCACTCTGCAAGTTTACTGTAAATCACTGAATAAATTATCCCCCTATATTTTATAGTACTGTACAGTATAGTAATGATGGGAACCTAATTCTTTTGAGGCTCTATTAGTACTTACAGCTTCCTTAATTATCCTGGTGATGACAGTGTTGGGCAAGTTTAGATCTTCCGGTCTCTCTGCCATTTTGATCACCTACAGCTAAAATAAATATTGAACCAATGAACTGCATTACAGATTAGGAGGTATGTTAGCACAGGTGTGGTCGCAATAGGGGCTGGCTAGGTTTTGTGGATGCCAGAACCCAAGCAAAGAATTTAGATCTGAAATACAGCACATAATTCAGCTTTGAATTGGAAAAAAATTAAATAAAAGTTCTACAAAACAGCATATGTCAATTTCAGGGCAGTTATACAGCCCCATTCCTAATCCTTTAAGAATCACTATATAAATGTTCTTGTATTTTGAGTAAACACAACTGATTGTTTAAGGTAGGATTTGGGACTGCATTGCATCTGTATTGTTTCTACATTGATTTTAGATCAAACCACAAGTGCCCCCTTTTACTGAGATATATATATATAGCTTTTTTTTCATGTCCTCCTATTGTCCCTACTTAGCAGGCACTGCACCTGTTTTGTATGTCCTGTACCTATTAAATGTAGCTACCCATTTCTGCCAGTGTCTGATGCTCGAGTTAAAGCAGCTGGACGATTGATTACTAATCTGCTAATAATCAGCTGGTTAGGGGGATGTAATTTCCACTTTTGCTATGTGCATACAAAAGTATATACACGTTATTTATACGATCATTACATATAGTAAATTGTATGTTATCGTGCGATCCTGTATCTACCAAATCTTGGAGGGTCTGTATCTCATATGAGAGATCTCTATCAAAGTAGTATGGAGAGATATATGCTGGTTATTACCCAAAGAGACAGAAAAAAAAGAATGAATGGGTTCGAAATCTAAATGGCAGTGCGCATGACATATTACAACAGGTAATGATCATCGTTTGGACAAAGATTGACTGGATGCAAAGAGAGATTAAAAGTTCAAGACAACGACCAAAGTTCAAGAGAGCTGTCCTGACAATAGGTCCTGGACAGGACCGAAACACTGACCACCTTGAGCAATAAACCATTAATTCTATATGAGATAAATCTACATGTGCATATGGGACAAGCATCGGTATATTTTTGTTTACAGTGTGCCTTCTGCCCTTGTTTTATTATATATATATATATATATATATATATATATATATATTTTTTTTTTTTTTTAAATCAGCCCCTGTTGCTAAAGTACTGGATGAAAGGCCTTCCAATATATGAGAGAAGCTTGAGTGGTGTACGCGCTCAGCTCTGGATCCATATCTTATACTATATTAGTGAAAGCACTGTATGTTTGCCTGCCTGCCTGCCTGCCTGCCTGCATGCCTGCCTGCCTGCTGGATGTCCGGTGTCCCTAGCGGCAATCTCATTGGTCCCATGGGCCGCCCGCCCCCGCACACCTCTCATTGGCCTCACACCACCCCCTTGGCCCGCCCCCCACACCTCGCATTGGCCTGAGGCGGAGTGACGGGCCAAAGGTCCACAAAAAAAAAACAAAAAAAAAAAAACACACACACACACACACACACACACACCACCCCCCCCCCCCCCCCCCCAAGCTCACACCCCGGCGCCGCTACAGTCAGCGGGGGAGCGGAGCGAGCGCCCGGGACACACGCGGGGGAGCGGCCACAACACGCTGCCTCCCGCCTCACATCCACGTGGGAGCGGCCGGATGGGTGAGGCAGCATACCCACGGGCCTCGCCGCACGCTCCTCGGCACCGGCTCACCTCTCCCACCCCCCTCACAGCAAAGACCAGCCTACCCGGCGCCGCCTGCAACGCTCCTCGGCACCGCCGCCTCACCTCGAGCCGGAGAGCAGCGGGGGGGCTCCCGCCCTGCAGGAGGCCTCACCTCGAGCCGGGGGGCAGCGGGGGGGCTCCCGCCCTGCAGGAGGCCTCACCTCGAGCCGGAGGGCAGCGGGGGGGCTCCCGCCCTGCAGGAGGCCTCACCTCGAGCCGGAGGGCAGCGGGGGGGCTCCCGCCCTGCAGGAGGCCTCACCTCGAGCCGGGGGGCAGCGGGGGGGCTCCCGCCCTGCAGGAGGCCTCACCTCGAGCCGGAGGGCAGCGGGGGGGCTCCCGCCCTGCAGGAGGCCTCACCTCGAGCGGGGGGGCTCCCGCCCTGCAGGAGGCCTCACCTCGAGCCGGAGGCCAGCGGGGGGGCTCCCGCCCTGCAGGAGGCCTCACCTCGAGCCGGAGGGCAGCGGGGGGGCTCCCGCCCTGCAGGAGGCCTCACCTCGAGCCGGAGGGCAGCGGGGGGGCTCCCGCCCTGCAGGAGGCCTCACCTCGAGCCGGAGGCAGCGGGGGGGCTCCCGCCCTGCAGGAGGCCTCACCTCGAGCCGGAGGGCAGCGGGGGGGCTCCCGCCCTGCAGGAGGCCTCACCTCGAGCCGGAGGGCAGCGGGGGGGCTCCCGCCCTGCAGGAGGCCTCACCTCGAGCCGGAGGGCAGCGGGGGGGCTCCCGCCGGGGGGGGCTCCCGCCCTGCAGGAGGCCTCACCTCGAGCCGGAGGGCAGCGGGGGGGCTCCCGCCCTGCAGGAGGCCTCACCTCGAGCCGGAGGCAGCGGGGGGGCTCCCGCCCTGCAGGAGGCCTCACCTCGAGCCGGAGGCAGCGGGGGGGCTCCCGCCCTGCAGGAGGCCTCACCTCGAGCCGGGGGGGCTCCCGCCCTGCAGGAGGCCTCACCTCGAGCCGGGGGGGCTCCCGCCCTGCAGGAGGCCTCACCTCGAGCCGGAGGCAGCGGGGGGGCTCCCGCCCTGCAGGAGGCCTCACCTCGAGCCGGAGGCAGCGGGGGGGCTCCCGCCCTGCAGGAGGCCTCACCTCGAGGAACATGCTGCCGACTGCAAGGTAAGCAGCTCTCCCCCCACACCCCCCCATTCCTTCATTGCCAGCCTCAACCCTCCATACATACACACACACACACTATATATATATATATATATATATATATATATATATATATATATATATATATATATATATATATATATATATATATATATATACATACACATACACATACACATACACAGAGACACACACACACACAGAGACCACACACACACACACATGTAGGCGCACACACACATGTAGGCGCACACACACACATGTAGGCACACACACACACACACACACACGCACACACACACATGTAGGCACACACACACGTCCACAGACACACACATGTAGACACACACACACATGTAGACACACACACACATGTAGACAGACACACACGCACACACACACACACACACACACACACACACACACACACACCTATACAGACACACGTATACACACAGACACACACGTATACACACAGACACACACGTATACACACAGACACACGTTTACACACACACACACGTACACACACGTATACACACACACACACACACGTACAAACACACACACGTACAAACACACACGTAGACACACGTGTACACACACACACGTAGACACACACACAGACGTAGACACACGCACACACACGTAGACACACACACGTAGACACACACACACACGTAGACACACACACACACGTAGACACACACACACACGTAGACACACACACACACGTAGACACACACACACACGTAGACACACACACACACGTATACGCACACACACGTATACGCACACACACGTAGACACACACACACGTATACACACGCACGTAGACACACACACATGTACACGTAGACACACACACACATGTACACGTAGACACGTACACACACACACATGTACACGTATACTCACACACATGTACACGTACACACACACATGGAGACATACACACACACATGGAGACATACACACACGCACATGTACACATACACACACGTACACACACACACACATGTATACATACACATAATGTATACACACACACATGTATACACACACACACACATACACACGTGTATACACACACAAACATGTATACACACAAATGTACACACACACATGTATACACACACACACACATACTATGTATACACACAAACGTGTATACACACGTGTATACACACGTGTATATACACACGTGTATATACACATGTGTATACACACACATGGAGACATACACACACGCACATGTACACATACACACACACGTATACATACACATAATGTATACACACACACACACACACACGTGTATACACACACATGTATACACACACGTATACACACACACAAACATGTATACACACACACAAACATGTATACACACACAAATGTACACACACACACAAACATGTATACACACACACAAACATGTATACACACACAAATGTACACACACACACATGTACACACACACACACACACACACATACTATGTATACACACATGTGTATACACACACGTACACATGTATACACACACACACACAATATATACATACACACAATGTCTACACACACATGTGTATACACGTCTATACACACATGTGTATACACACACATGTGTATACACACACGTACACACACACACACACGTACACATGTATACACACACACACACACATACAATGTATACACACAAACATGTATACACACACACAAACATGTATACACACACACGTGTATACACACACACGTGTGTATACACACACACGTATACACACACACACTATCCCCAGCAAAACCACATCAGCACACCGCTATCCCATGCCCCCCCAGCACACTGGCATTCTCGGCTCCCCGCCATTCCCAGCCCCCATCAACACCATCAGCACCCACACATCGGCACCTTTGCACCTCCCCCATCGGCACACCCACATCCGCACCCCCACATCCGCACCCCCACATCAGCACCAAACCCTCCAAAATCAGCACACCGATACAATCACCATCAGTACAGCCACAGCAGCACTACCACCGCACATGGGCCGCGTTGACCACTCCTCACCCAAATGCCACACCCACACCACAAACATCCCGGGCAACGCCGGGGCTCTCAGCTAGTAGTATATATGGATACAAAATTAATGCATGATCCAAGGCACAGTATATGAGGCTGCTAGTGATATATACAAATCAAAACCAACTCTTCGGTGATACAAAGGAGGTTCTGTTACACCTCCGTTTTTAATGGACCAGTACAAAATTATTTTTTATATTCATTTTTTGACCCACTCTCTTCTCTGTGCGCCATATTTTCAACTCTTCCCATATCTGAGCCTGACTATGGGTGTCTCCTGTGCTCTCACACACGGACATTAGTTATATAAGAAGACTGTCGGTGTGTATCCCGGCCCGGTACCTGATGCCGGTTCCGATCTCCTCTTCCCGCTTCCAACCCGAACAGCCAGCGCACCACGTGGTCCGCACGCTCCGCCTCCTCCTGTGAAACGTCATGCGTTTCACCGGCTGTACGTGTGTCTCGTTCCGTCCGATAACCGGGATCATCCACACTCTGCCCGCGCTGCACGAACCCCAGGTTACAGAGCAGCACCCGGGGACAACCCGCGCCTCCAACGCTGCGCTGACACGCAGCAGGTATCAACATCCGCGTTCCACGCCTCTATGCTGAAGAGAACCGACGCCTGCTGGGAATAAGATTGGCTGCTGCTAACGAGGCTTGCAACGCAGGCACTTGGGACCTGTGCAGGGAGCGTCGTCCGTTGTCATGGTAACCAGTGTCCCTGCTGCACGGGAGGGGGCCGGTGAGTGGTTCATGATTACATTTTGAGGCTCCCTTTTTCTAAACTCTACAACCACCACCGGTGTTAGAGAACATGGGGGGCTGGGGTACATTGCGACCACATTCAGTGACCCCTTAGCTGCAGTGCTAGAG